>NC_056741.1:1415789531-1415839531 GCF_019279795.1 Protopterus annectens
TAAATAATCAGTGTGTACAGACAAGCCTTTGATGCTAACACTGTGTATCCCATTATCAACTGAAGAGCTTTGATTTTCTACATATTTTTTGTGTCGTGTATAATTTACCAGGTATTACATGCTTTATAAAGTGTGTTTTTAGTGGTGGATTTTGTAGAAAAACCTCTCAAGAAACGAGGTTTCCTGGCTTTGAAGACCTCAGGAAGCAAAAGGGGTAAATTAACCTCCTGCTGCTCAGGATTATTTATTTATTTCTTTTACATTTGTTGACCTGGATGGTCTTACTGGATGCATGTCCATTTTCAGTAGAATCCCGGGAAGATAAGCTCCAAGAAGTTACATTAGTACAACTATTCAGGTAAAGGTTATTATAGAGATACAAACTTAAGGTTTCAACAGTTCAAAAATTTATACAGTTTCAACATAAATTTAGGAAACAAAGTATGGTACAGATACATAGTTAAAGTTTCAGCAATTGCAAAAAAAAAACTTGCACAGTTTGTACAGAATTTGTTGGAAGCATTAGATGAGGTATTTTACAGTCTATTTACAAAAGACTTGACTATACAAGTTAAATTAGCTGCAAAGGGTAAGATATTTCTTTGTAAAGGATAAGTAATAGGTGGATACTGACAAAAGTCAGAGCAGATATAAGGTCTATAGCAAGAGAGAGAAGGGAGTCAGATAGGATTAGTCTGGATTTGTACAGGGACATAACCAATGGGTTTTATGATAGAGTTTCAGATTGTGCTTAAAAGGTGTAAAAGAAGACTGTGATGTAAGTTCGTAAGGGAGTTGGTTCCAGTTTTTTCCTAGTGCATTAGTGAACAAGGTATCTCCTGCCATGTTTTTAGATTTACATGTTGAGACAAGTAGTTTATTAGATGATCTTAATGTTTTGAGGTTTTTATATTGGGTAATGAGGCTGGAAAAAAATGGGGTATTAGTGGGTTGGTAGAGGATATTGTGGGCAATGGTGAGTTGGTTATAGTGAATCTGATTCTGGAACTCTAGCCAGCCTAATTGTTTCAGGTTATAGCAGTGATGGGTCCTGAAAGGAGAAGCAGTGGCAAATCTGGCAATGTTGTTATATGAGTTGGTCAGCTTGTTCAGGTTATATTTTGACAGGTTTGTATATATGGAGGAAGCATAGAGAAGTATGGAGATAAGGTGGGAGTGGACAATAGTGGTTCTAGCTAGTGGGGAGAGAAAGGGTTTGATCCTGTAAAGAGATCCTAGTTTCTTATTAACAGTTTTTATGGTATTGTTGATGTGGGTATCAAAGTTCAGGTTGTTATCAATAGTTACCCCTAAAAGTTTAGTTGTTGTATCTGGAGATATGAGTATGGCATTGTTGAATGAGATTGAAAAATTGAGTGGGAGTGACTTCCTGGTAGGAGTAAAGCGCAAAAGTTTGTTTTTTGGGGGGTTCAATAGGAGGCAGCATTGTAGAAACCAGTTCTCTGTTATACTAAACATTTTTTGGGTTAGAGTCTGTAGTTCGGATTGAGATTTAGTTGAGCAGACTATTGTCGAATCATCTGCATATTGTACGCAGTTAGCTTGGGAAATAGCTCGGTTTAGGTTGTTGATAAATATTGAGAAGAGGGGGCTTAATATGGAGCTCTGGGGAACACCTAAGGTAACAGGGGGATGGGATGATAGGTTGATGTCCCATAGGCAGCCTGTTGTCTATTGTCTAAGTAGGACTGGAACCATTTAGTAGCCATTGTATCGAGAAAAAAGGATTTTAGTATATTAATAAGTAGATCATGGTTGACCATGTCAAACGCTTTGGAAAGGTCAATGAAAAGTGCCGAAGAGAGAACATTGTTATTACGGTTAGAATTGATGCAGTCAGTGAAGGATAAGAGAGCAGTAGTTGTGCTATGGAAGGGTCTGAAAGCCATGCTGACATTTAGCTAGAAGATTAATCTGAAGTAGATAGTCTAGTAACTGTCTATGGATGCACTTTTCCATTATTTTTGCCAAGGGGAAGAGTAGTGCTATGGGACTGTAGTTAGAATATTCTATGGAATTTCCACCCTTGTGTAGGGGAATAATGTGGGAGATTTTCCAGATGGCTGGAATGGTGCTTTCTTTTATGGTTCTATTTATCAACAGTGATATGGGATATACTATAGATTTGGCTGCTTTTTGCAGATATTCAGCAGGTAGCTGGTCAGCTGATGGGGTAGATGGTTTTAGCTTGTGTAAAAGGTTGCAGATGAGGGAGGTTGGGACTGGTTGCAAGTGGAGTATTGGAAGAGAGTTATCAGCAAAGGTTGGGAGAGTAGAGCCATCAGCTGAAAGTTGATTAGCTAGTGATTGGATGGTCTCTGTGAAGTAGGTATTAAAAGCATTTGCAGTTTGCTGTGGATTGTCAGGATTTGCCCCAATAGTGGGTGGTGTAGTGGATTGGCCTGAACGAAGTAAGCTGTTTATGCTGAACCAGAACTTTTGTGGATTATCGCAGTTAGTTTGCTGGAGATGGCAGTAAAAGTTTTTTATCTTCAAGTATAGCTTTTTTTGTTTAATTTCTTATTTGTCTGAACTTTTGCTGGTCTTTGGGGTTTTTTGTTGATCTCCACTGTGCCCAGACTGTATTTCTATGCTGTATTTTTTCTGGTTTCATTAGTAATCCATGGGGTACGTTTAGATTCAATTTTGATAGATCTCTTTGGTGCATGGTGGTCAAGAATTGTTAAGAATTTTAGGTTAAAGTAGTTAACAGCCTCATCAAGTGGGAGATGTTTTATGGGTGACCAATCACATGCTTGTAGTTCAGTTTGAAAGTGATCAGGGTTACATTTTTTTTTGCTTCTTATTGTTCTATATATAGTTGGGTTGGGAATGCTAGACTTTTGCCTGATTATGTAAGTGAGAGAATGATCACTTATATCATCTGGGAGGTTCCTACTTTGTAGTGTTGTTGGTGATTATTAAGGGAGGGAGAGGGTGTGGTTTAGATGTATAAGTGTAGGAGCACTGGGGGCAGGTGGTATATGGGGGCAGGGTAGGGGAGCGAAGTGATCCCACAGGACGAACTGAGCGGGTAGAGAACAGAGAGGTAAGGAGCAGAAAAAGAACAGTTGGAGCAGGCTACAGTAGGTAAGTAACCCTGAATAATGGAGTGAAGGTAAGGAAAGATAATTAGGCTTCTAGGTGGGTGTCGAGGTTCATCCCAAGTAAAGAAGATGTTATGGGCTATACTTTAAGAGCAAGCCTAAGGACTCAAAAAATAAATAAAATAGTAAGGGTGTACTACATACTTGGAAAAGGCTTCAAAGTCCTGAAGGACAAGACCGCCACCTAGTGGGCAAAGATAATATTGTAAATTGGTGGAAAGTGGGCAGTTGTGTACAGATTCAGAGGAAAGAGTAGTAGTTCAGGTAACTTTTATGTGGAGAGAAAGAAAAAATATATATAGGCTCAGAGTGGGGAGGGGGTGATGCTGCTGGCTTTCCTGGCTAGCGCTCTTAGAGCCACCAAAAATAGAATATTAAATCATAGGCTATACTGACAGTGATATTGTAGACACATACTTTCTTGCTCCGTTTACTTGAGATAGTACAGGGAATAGGTGGCACAAAGATGAGACTGGAGGGAGTTGAGACAAGGTCCTTGTTCTTCAGGTAGTTAAACTCTGCTTCTTAGCACTAGTATAACCAGGTTGGAGACCTGGGTTTGTTATAGGAGAGAGAGAGAGAGAGAAAGAGAAAGAAAGTAGTAGAAAGAAGGTGTTTAGTACTATAACATAGGCAGTGTAATTAAACAGTATGTAACATAGCAGAATCCCATTTATAACTGAACAACAATGAAGTCTTGGCTAAGCAGATACACAAATTAGTTACTGAGATGTAAAACACCTTATAAGTCAACCCATTCAATATTCTGGATAGGCTAAAACAAATTATATCAACAAATGAAAGAATCAGTTTATAATATGTGCAGGGCTAGGAACACGACTATAGATAGCATAAGGGTATAAATTCAGTTGGGTAACATTAAATTGCTGTGAATGTTTTCAATTGGCGTGTTATACAAAAAAAGTACAGTTTACATATAGAAACAGCTCATTTGGACGCTAATGTAGGTAGTACACAGTATCTAAAAGCCTAGTTTCAGTGTGTGAGCATGACTGAGCCTTTTTAACACATGAGACAGGTAAGACAAGATGTGCAATTGACCCCAAAGAGTGCCGTCTACAAAACAGTTACAAAGTATACAGCAGCCTCATGTACTTAACCATACACTTTAAACACTAACCTTAGGTCGACATAACAGTCGAGTAGACACACTAGCAAAAAAAAGCAAACACTGCGGACTAAGTAAATAAGTGATAGCGATGTGCATATGTTAGACTTGAGCAGTGTAGATATCCCACTAAACTAGCACTCAAATGAGATGTCTGTTTTAAGTTAGTATAGCTTGTACTTCAATGAATTAGACAATATAAATTCCCCAGTCAAGATTATTATGCTTAAAGTAGGTGGGTCTTATGGAACACAAGATGGTACACTCAGTGCACGCAGCATTCACTCTACAGGAGTTGTTGGTAAAGAAATATGTCAAGCCAACATTTCAGTGTAAAGTTAAGTATTTCACATTTGTAGAATATAAGTAGCCTAGTTGTTAAGCTGCTTTAGCGCTAACATATACAGCCCATTTTCTGATTCAAATATTTAGCGACAGCTTATAAAAGCTAGGTTCTACTACTTGTGGGAAATAACTTAGTTAAGTGTGGAGTTTAACATAATCTCATACACCTCTATGCCTTGTTGGCTTAAATAGAGGTAGCTAAATGTGCCTGTGTGTGGGTCATACTAGCTAAAAGACAGCATTAAATTGATTAAATGCGTTAATCACATACTCCCAAAATACACATCAACAGGTGCCTGACCTACCTGTGTGGAATGAAACCTTATCAGATTTCTTTGAGCATGAACTACAGTATTTTGGTTATTACTTCCAAGAATGCTTGCAAAAGTTTTTATTTCTTCTTGCATCATTGTCACCACATTAGTTTCTGCAGTCTACAGCAGAGTCATTTCTTCTTGCTTCAAACTCACCTTCAGCTTCGACTTCAACCTACAACACCGACTCTCCAATCACCAGCCTGCTTCACTCCATTTCTGCAGATCTCCTCAGCCTCTAGATTTGTCAGTTTAGGCAGCTCATACAAATAACTTACTTCTTCACTAGACAACATTTCAGGGTGAATTTTCTATCTCTTTGTGGCTTTTCTATCAACACTTCCAGTTCTTCTGTTCCCCTTCCACTGCATGAAGTGTGTTACCCAGCATCCATCAGAGAAAAGAGTAGGGGAATTTCCCCAGTGTCTTAGACGAGTTACCTCGGTCTATATAAGTACTGCCTTAGGTCTCCCCAGAAATGCCCATAGGCCTGGGTGGGAAAACCCAGTGAACAGAAACTACGTAAAAATAATCTATAGGTTAAAAAGGGGAGTGTCACAGAAAGTAAAGTAAGTTTCTATCATGGATGTGCCAGCGGAGATGACAGTTATCTAACAATGCAATACATGAGAAGATCAACTAGAAAAGAAACACCGTGTAATTATTTCCATCCTGGAATGGTCAGCAATGATTTGCATAGTATGTGTGCATCACATTTGGTGTGGCAGACTGCTGAATAATCTAGCATCCAACAGCAAGAAGTGCCGTAAGGAAAGTGAAGTAGTTATATAAGAACAGAGGTTGTATGAGTATTAAAAAGAGAAAAAAAATGATAATCTCAAACAGCAGTATCCATTTGTGTGGGATTCATATTTGATATTCATCGTACAACAACCTGCAGACTGAATCCTCTCCCCCTCAGGGTATTCAGTCTTCTCTAGACAGTTAGATGACTCTGCGGTATTAGTTACTGCTTCCCCTCAGGGCTTTACCAGACTGCTGAGGTGAACTTTGGGTAACAGTAAAGACAAGGATGAGGAAACATGTCATTTAATTAGCTGTTTAAAGCAGTGTGTTACAGATTTGCTGATAAATCTGCTGCATAGACATTGGAATAATGAAGAAGTTAGCAAAACAATGGCAAATAAAGAGCAAACCATTTCTGATAACATGCAAGAGAAATGCTGCTAAATTACAACTAAACACTATGACAGAGAGGTACTTCATACACGTGTGTGTGTGTGTGTGTGTGTGTGTGTGTGTGTGTGTGTGTGTGTGTGTGTGTGTGTGTGTGTGTGTGTGTTTGTGTGTGTATAAATAAATATATATATATATATATATATATATATATATATAGGTGCATATCACAAGATTGACTGTTTGGAAAGTTAAACTGCATATGGTCAAAGCCAAAAAAAAAAAACATCAAAAGTCTGCATTTTTGCAGGTAAACAATATCCATTTCACCCCTGCACCTCCTGCAAATTATATATGCCAACTCCAAGATTTCACTACAGCGGCGAAAATGGTAAATTCCTAGATTCCAACAGAACCGCAGTCTGATCACCATACAGATGTTGTGACTTTTTGGCAACTCAAGCATATATATATATATATATATATATATATATATATATATATATATATATACACATATGAATTCACTTCATAATCTTGAAATACTGAAACATCAAATTTCAGTATCTCAAAATTATGAAACAGAATCCACAAAATACCGAAACTACAAAACCCTGAGCCTAAAACCACGAAATTCAAAACACTGAACAAACCGCATACACTACACCATACATACACCATAACCCCCACATCACAACATAAACAAAGAAAAACTACACACATACACAACTCATACACACATAAGCAGGGGTGCAATATATATATATATATATATATATATATATATATATATATATATATATATATAACTCTGAGATCGCACAAACAGGAAACAAAAGCAAACTCACACACGCACATTTTCCAATCCCTCACACACACATCAGACATATCAGCACACTCAAACACACTGTAACCCCACTCAAATCCCTTACAAAACACTCACTTACCTGACAAAACACCTAGCTCCACACACGGCACCGCTCATCATAAACACACAATCCCGGACATCACGTAGTGTAAGGCCATAACCGCGAATTCGAATATGAACTTATGATATTTTAAACATTTGGGTTTATAGTCTCGAAATACTGAAATTTTACATTTCAGTATTTCGAGATTATAAAAGGCTCCCATATATATATATATATATATATATATATATATATATATATATATATATATATATATATGTGTGTGTGAGTGTGTGTGTGTGTGTATATATATATATATATATATATATATATATATATATATATAAAATGTATATAAATATATATGCATATATAGAGATATAGATATAGATAAAGATCAAATATGGACAAACATAAGGAGGATTTTTGCTTTCTAAACAGGCCAGAATGATTTTCTTATCCATGAATATGAATGATTACATCAAGAAAATGTTTGTGTTACTTTATAATGATACCTATGAGCAGGTTTCTGTGAATCAAATGAACATCACTTACCAAAAACTGGATTTAATATTGGAAGAATTCCTGGATAAGAATTTGATAACAACCACTGATCTCAAGCATTTGCAAGTTCAACATTCTAGGACTCCAACTATATTCGGTATTCCTAAGATTCACAGAAATTTGACTGATCCTCCACTGCACCCTATTGTCCATGCTAAATCTTCCAAGACTATCACTGCGGCACGTTATATTGACCAGCACCTTAAGGGTATAATGGGAAATATTCATCACTTGTATAAGGACTCTTTGGAGTTTTTATCCAGGGTTCATGGTGAATTGTATTCTGATCACTTAATATTTGTCACCATTGATATTAAGGATTTATTTTCAGTGATCCCCCATGATCTAGGTCTTGAATGGTTTTATAAGTATTTGTGTTTTAAATCTAACCCAGACTATTCTAAGATAAAGACACTCAGAACCCTAATGGAATCAGTCTTGGAGAACAATTTCATCACATTTGAGGGCCAACTATTTAAACAAAGTCACGGTGAAGCAATGGGGGTGGGGGTAGCATGCATCCCCATTTTTACCAACCTAGTATTGGCCCACTAGGAAAACAATTATGTAGTCCCCTCTGAGTTTAAGAGTTCCTGGTCCCACTATGAGTGATTTTGGATGACATTGTAATTTTTTGGACAGACACAGTGGATCGAATACAATTTTTTTTTTCTATTTCTGCATACTACGACAGATTCCTAAAGTTTACCATCAACTATTTCAATGACCGTATAAATTACCTTGACACTACTATCTTCAAAAATCATAGCAAAAAGCCTTTTGAATCTACCATATTCATAAAACCGACTTATTCCAATTCTTTTTTACATTTTAGTAACTGGCACCCTGTCCACCAAAAAAGATCTTTGGTTATGGGCTAGTGTGTGAGATCATCTCGAATGGTTTCTGAGGATGGAAGATTTAGACAAGAAGGCATGTAATTTGGGCAGATGTTTGAAACCTGAAGGTATCCTTTTAGTTTCTTACATAGTATTTTTCAAGGGGTGAAAAACAAAAGAGAAAAATCATCATTTTCTCCCACTATTGGGAAAGGGAAATCAGTACCATGCTAGCAGTACCTTATGTGTCTCCAAAATACAAGTAGATTACAACAGGGCCTTTATTCTTTCCTTTTTGGATATGAAATGCTCCATTCCAAAGAAATGGAGTATCATTTTCCGTCAACAAAGAGAATGTAAATATTGCTGGCCCCATACCCATAATGGCGTACAAGAAGGATATTTGCTTTAAATTCCTATTAGAAAGGACATATCTTTCAGCAGAGAATGACACCATGGTTAAATGTGGGCAATGCAGACAACACAAGTTTTGGAAGGGAGCACTTTTCATATCTGTGGTTATAGTGAACTCAAACTAAGTCAAAAATATTATTGTTCAAGCTCAGGAATGGCATATGTGGCTCAGTGTCAACAGTGTGTTTGTTTTTATATTGGCAAGACCACCCAAACATTTAGAGGTGGAATATATATGCATCTTTATATTAAGAATCACGATGAACATAATGCCCTGCTCAAACATATTACTGTGTGTAACACTCACAAATTTCACTTCTTTGCCATTGATCACATCAGTAAAGAATGTGGAAGAGGAGTGGTTAATGACTTTTTGGAATTAAAAGAACTGAAATGGCAACTGAAAACAAATGCCACAGTTTTATCCAAGCTTGAATGACATGATTTGTATTGTCAGTGCTCTGCACTTGAAGGCAGTTTTTTTCTTTAAAGTATATTTGTTTTTACACATGAAACTATTTAATATTTAGATTATATGCTAATAAGACCTGGCTATTTGTCTGAGTTTGTTTCTTTAATTTCATCTTCTTTTTACATAAATCTTCATATTTTTAAACAGATAAATTGTAGAGCTTGTTTTTATTTTAGTGAAAATGGTATTAGTGTCCAACTTGTTATTTGTATAGAACAGCAAGGAATTTTATTATTAGGCTGTTCTTGATTAGACTGGTCACATGACTTGATTAGCATTATAAAAGAGTTGCTTTTATTGGATACATTGTTCTGATGAAGTCCAAGAACAAGGACAAAAGTGCTTAATGTTTTGGTGAATGAAGTGGTGCACGTCATTTTCCACTCTTGTCTTTGAATTTGTTGTTCTTATCCATGAGGAAAAACATTTGGAGAAAGATGGGGTAGACTTGTGAATAACAGAAAAAAAAAAAAAAAAAAAAAATTAACTGAAAACAAACAAGTGGAAGGAATCTGAGATGAAATTACCCTGCAACAGAAGATCATTATTGATCAGAGCAAGGAGACATACAATGATGTAGTGGTATAAGGAAATTCTAAAGTTCTTCAAAAGGATCACTGCTGCAGTAGGCTAAGCTGTATGGGTTATATCCTGCTGAGGATATAACAGCCAGCTTCCAAAGCTTCAGGATACCTTCCACACAAACAAACCATTAGACAGCTCTACCTTTCTGGCTATAAAAGAGAGTACTCTTGGGTGGATTTTCAAGGAATGGTGTTAGGCTTATACTGTTCCATTGCTGGGTAGATAAGTTTCTTTTGGAGGGGAGGGGACTTCCACTTCCCTGACTGAAAACTTTCTGTAAAACTTACTTAAGGTAAGAAAACCTGATTTTAATGACTATATCATGACTTTTGTGTACTTATAAATGGGATCATTACTTTTATGGTAAAAGGTTGTTAAAACTAACTTTTTTCTCTGTGGTGAAAGTTATGGTATTTTACTTTTTGGTACTTTCTGTGTTTTATCAAAGAGAAAGTTACTTTTGTAACTTACCTGTTTTACTGATTATTGCTACCAAACTTTCCCAGTAACCATGCACCCTTTTTTGGATTAACTGTGGAACAACTTACCAGTTCCTCAGTTCTTCCTTCTTCCACCAGAAAAAGAAAACAAATATTAAATGGCCTTTGTCATCAGAGCAGGCTACTAAAATGCCTCATCTGCAGACACAGGAATCTGCTCTGGCCAAAGCTCATTCTTCAGACCACTAAACTTTTCCCATTATTCCCACTGGTGTAGTCCATACTGCCACCATAGGCGAGGTGTTATCCACATCATCTGAAGTTGTTGGAGTTCTCTTGGTGGACAAGGGAGAGTCACTATCGTCAGTCTTGGGAGAAGTGGCAGGGAATGCCAGACTGTCTAACTGGAAAGCTGTTCCAATAACTAGGGAGGTTTTTGCTAGCAAAAGTGTTTTTTTTTTCACAGAATTTACAAAAAAAAGGAACAAAACTTAATTGTATGTTTTCTCATATATCAGTTACTTTGGACAAGAGTAATTTATTGGGCTTAGCTTAGTGTTTTACCAGGCTATAATTCATATCACACCTTTCGGCCACCTAACCTGGACCAAAACACTAAAGGTGGAGATGTCCGTATTTATTAAGGATACCCAACCCTCCAGGCTAGTTGCTCAGCATAATGCATCCAAGATTATCCAAGTGTAACTAACTCTGGGCAAGACCGCAATCCAAATTGTAGCTTGCTACAGATCCCCCACCATGCCCCAGGATTCCCACTCCTCATTTCTAGATATACTGGAAAATATTAGGGTATAAGCCAACACCCTAATAATGAGTGATTTCACCAACTGGAAAAACTACTCATATGCCAACTCTTTTGCTCAACATTTTCTGAAATTCATAAATTCCAATGCCTTGGATCAACTTATCCACACCCCCACCAGGGGCAGCAATATCCTTGACCTGATCATTACCAACATGGGTGACCAGTGTTCCACACCAAAGGTCAATTCCTCATTGGTCAGATCTGACCACAAGCTAATCACCCCAGACATCCACATCCCATCCCCACCCCCCATTTGGGAAACTACCGTAAAAAATTTCTCCATAGCCAACTTCACACTTCTTAAACAGAAGTGGCAAACTTCATGACACCTGTGCAGACGGACAATAGAGGTACAACTGCTGAATCCTGCACAATTGCACTTTATAAGCACTTACACGAGTGCATGAATCATGCTATCCCTAACAGAACTAAGATGCTATCCTCCAAAAAAATGAAGCCAATCTGGTAGTCCTCTGCCATAAACAAACTCTACAACATAAGAAAGAAACTGTTGCAAAAAAAGAGTAAAATCCCATGATTGAAGGAACTCCCCGGTCAGCCTCAGTAAGAAGCTGAGATCCCTCATAAAATCCTCCAAAGCTAGTTACGAAAACAAAATTGCCACTGATTCAAAAGACAACCACAAAGCATTCTATAGCTATGTCAAAAATCTCAATGGCAACATTCAGATCTGCTGTGAGTTACAGCACAATGGCACTAAGTATACAGAACCAACTGATATTGCCAACATCCTGGCAGATAGGTTCAGTGTTAACTTTACCCCCATCTCACTCCCTAAAGAGGCCATCTCTATACTAGAAGAATGCAAAGTTCCTGTAATCATGGCTGCACAGGTAAAAACCACACTCTCCAAAGCCAAGAACACAGCATCCATGGGACCTGACAACATCCCAGGCTACGTTCTACATGAACTGCAGAACAATCTGGCACCCCACCTAAGTACCATGTTCAATCATAGCCTCACCTCAGGCTTTGTGCCCAATGAATGGCACACAACAACGGTTATCCCACTCCACAAAGGAGAAGTCACCATGGACCATGGGAACTACTGCCCTATTAGCCTGATGAGCCTGGTCTGCAAGGCCATGGAACGTATCATCATGGAACTTATAAACAAAGACATTGGTAATCTCCAGACTCTGGACGCCACCCAGTTTGGGTTTGTAAAAGGCAGATCATGTCTCCTAAACCTGGTAGACTTCTTTGAAGCAGTCAGCAAAGCCGTAGACGAGGGTAAGGTGGTTCACACAGCCTATCCAGATCTTGCCAAGGCTTTCGACATCATCCCCCACTCTGGAATTATAGATAAACTCACTAAACTAGGTATAAATCCCTATGTCACAAGATGGGTTGCCAACTGTCTCACTGACAGAACCCACACTGTGAAAATAGCAGACTCCAAATCCGACTTCTGACCAGTGACAAGTTGAGTACCACAGGGCTCAGTCCTGGGTCCTCTGCCATTTGGTTATCTACTTCTCTGAAGTACAGGCTAACACAGATGGTCTTTGGCTAATGAAGTTTGCAGATGAATGCAAACTAGGAGCCATAATCGAAACTCCTAACGATATGGACATCCTACAAAAGGGCCTCACTGAGACAGATGCCTGGTGTCAAAGCCATGGCCTCAAGCTCAGTGCCAAAAAGTGTATTGTCATCCCCTTTGGTAAAAACTCTGTACCCATGAACTAACACATAGGTGGTAGTAAACTTAACACTGAAAGTGTGATAAGAGACCTTGGGACACAGGCGGACAGTAGTCTCTCCTTTGATAATCACATTGCCACAGTAGTCAGGAAATCCTTCTACGTGGCACACCTCATCACAAAAGGTTTCTCATCCAGGAAAAAAGAGGTCATTGTTCCCCTCTACTCGTCACTCATTAGACCCATTATAGAGTACAATGCCCCTTTTGGTATGTACCTCACAAGACATCTACAACAACTGAAACATGCAGAAATACCTCACAAAGAGGATTACCAGCCTCAAACAGATGCCCTATGCAGACCGTCTCAAAAATCTCCAGCTTTATTCCGTCGCATATCTCCTACTCAGAGGCGATCTCTGCCTAACATACAAAGCTATGTCAAACCCAGAGCTGTTGGATATGCTCCACTTAAAGAAATCCCAATCTCTCCAAACTACACGCTCTAGGGACCTAAACCTTGTCACCACAATAAACAGAATATGCTGGAGGGAGAGATTCCTGTCCCAGAGACTTCCCATACTCTGGAACAAACTACCTATCTGTATCAACCAAAGCTCCTCATTAGCACTCTTCAAGAATAATATTGCTGACTGAATGGGAAATAGGAAATTCAACCCGGAGATCACTTCTGTGACTCTGCTCTACAGTGGCACAGGAAAATAATTTTCTTGGGTGGCGAAAGCCAGGGTACCTTTTTGGCTAGGCTTATATAGGCCCTAAGGCCAATAGCCTAGTACCTACCTATGAACCTATTTAGTACTGGCTCTTATCCCTTCCTGTATGGCTTTTTTCTGGTAAAAGGGAAAATAAAAATGGTTCTTCATCTTCTGAAGAGATTCAATAGTTTGAACCTCAAAGTGATTCTGAAGGCACAAATTACATGTTGTCTCCACAGATTACTGGTTTAGATTCTGAGGACAGTGTGGCAGCCAATATTTTTGAAGGATTCTTTTTTGTTCACACTATTTACAGAATGTATCAGTTGTTTCAGTCAGAAAGCAGTGATATTTCTCAGTCCATCTGGATAGAAGAATAGTTGGTTCAACCAGACTTTCCTTCTACTGGCACACCATCTGGCACAACACCTCCCCCTTCTGCTTTAGCCATTCAAGTCCCATTTAATTGTGCTACCCCAAACCCCTTTTAGCTTATTTTATTGAAAAAAAAAATAATAATGTCTTCTTTTAAAATGTAGCATACAGTTGCTACAGTTTATACCCTGCCTGCATAGAGCACCACATTGCTCAGGTTTTAGTCAAAAATGAATAAATAATGTAGCAAACTGGACCACACATAAAGCACTAAAGTGCTCAGGTTTGACTGCAAATGCAATATCGGATTTTAAAAAACAATATTCCATTAAAGAGAGATTGGGATTAGCTAATCATACCCCCAACATTTTCCCCCAGTCCTAGCTTTGCTACTGCCTCTGGAAATTTTGTGATTTGTTACAAGTGGAATTTCCAGAAAGTTTTCTTGTTCTTTCTGTTCTGTCTACTTTGGAAAATATTTTGTCACAGTCTGCAAATTCTGTTACACCTAGCTTGCTGCCTAGAAAAAGCAGGCAGGCTATATAAACTGCCACTATCTATTTTCATCTTCTTTTTTCACTTATCTCACATCTGACCCAGCAGCTGTTGCTTTGGTGAACCAAGCTGCTGCTAAACGCTTGGTTAATATTAATCTCTGTATCAAAACAAACAACAGCAGCACTCAAAGAAGTGAGGTGAAAAGTGTTAATAAATCAATACATACAGACCCGTTTCACCATTATAGCCTTCATCAATGTATATACAAATCTAATTTGCACTGCTAAATGAATAGTACCTCAAACATCGTTTGACAAGCTGTTACTGGTTAATTACAATTATTCATTAAGACCAGGTGAGAATAACCCACCCAATCTAATAATCCAAAATTTCTTCTTCTCATTTAAAATGTTATGCCATCCTACCTTATTAATTCTGTTGCCTTGAATTTTGTCAGTAATAAGAAACATAAATTGTGCAGTGCAATGTTTAATAGAATGTTTAAACAAAGCATTAGAAGTCTCTTTATTTCTAATATCACTTAGATGTTCAAAAATACATGTCCTAAAGGGAAGTTTGTCCCACATAAAAAGCAGAGCATGTACATGTCACCAAATATATAATCCAACCACTACTGCAATTACTAAATACTGTATATAAACGTTATAAATTTAGATGTATTACTGCTAGTAAACTGTTTACTCTTCAAAACAAATTTGCATTGTGAACAATGCCCACAGGGTACACAACCAACCAAAATGTCTCCACAAATCATTCTTTGTTTTTTATATCAGACACTTGACCTTTTCTTATAGGGATTAAATACACCACCCAATGTTTTGCTTTTTCTATATGAAAAAAGACATCTAGGTGTCAAAATGTCACACAGTTTATCATCCGACAACAATATATTCCAATATTTCTGTATTATATTATTAAAAGCAGGTGTATTCCATTCATAACTACTAGTGAATCTAATGACATTACTGGTTGTAACGTCCTTATCACTGTATTGTAATAACTGAGACCTATGACCTATGCTGATTCCGTATCAAATTACAAATTTGAATTATGTTGTCCCTTTTATATCCCGTTACAAAATCTGTAATCATATCATATTGTTGTTGTGTAAATGCCTGTTCAGACGAACACATTCTAATGTGTAAAAATTGTGATTTAGGAATATTGTGTATATGTTTTGGATGATAACTGGAAGCATGCAACATGGTGTTAAATTGAGGATATTTGTGACAAACATTACTCTCCAGGGTACCCTCACTTTTTTAATCATCTCCACATCCAGAAAGGATATTTTATTGGCTTCATATTGGTTGGTAGATGAAATGCCCCACTTATTTTCATTTAAATAATGAACAAATTCCATCAAATAATTTAAATCTGCCCTCCACACCAACCAAAGATCATCCAAATACCTGCTCCATATATGCGGCTCATCCAAAAACAAATTATGGCAAGGATCATATATGATATGTTCATCCAGGCAGCCCATAAATAGATCAGCATAAATGGTGGCAAAAGAAGCCCCCATTGCTGTACCTTTCAACTGCAAATAACACCCATCATTAAAATAAACAAAGAAAAAAAACATTTTTAATAAGTACATGCTCTGTTAAGCATAAAAGAAAAGTGTTAAAACCAGGACTATATAATGGTATATGGTTTAACCAATACACTAATCCCATAAGGCCTGCCAAATGCGGTATATTGGTATATAACGATGTTACAACTAAGGTACCAATTTGGCTCCAACTGCATATCCTGTATAATGTTAAAGGACTCAGTTGTGTCCCTAATTCTAGCTCAAACACCCTTCAATAATGCAAGAAATACAAGCAGGCAAAGGACACGCAAGGCATAAAATCTTGTCTGATGAAGCGTAGGAATACTACGTGAAAGTGCTTACATGTTTTTTACTAAATAAATTGTTTGGTTTTATGCCATGTGTGTCCTTTGCCTACTTGGATTTCTTGCATTATATTGTTGGAGCCTAGTCTGGGCTTTATCTGGTGCAGTGGTTTTGTTTGGATTTGTTGCATTATATTTTTGGAGCCTGGTCTGGACTTTATGTGGTGCAGTGGTTTTGTTTGGAATTCTTGCATTATATTTTTGGAGCCTGCTCTGGACTTTATCTGGTACAGTGGTTTTTTTTGAATTTCTTCCATTATATTTTTTGGAGCCTGGTCTGGACTTTATCTGGTGCAGTGGTTTTGTTTGGATTTCTTGCATTATATTTTTGGAGCCTGGTCTACACTTCATCTGGTGCAGTGATTTTGTTTGGATTTCTTGCATTATGTTTTTGGAGTCTTGTTTGGGCTTTATCTGGTGTAGTGGTTTTGTTTGGACTTCTTGCATTATATTTTTGGAGCCTGGTCTGGACTTTATCTGGTGCAGTGGTTTTGTTTGGATTTCTTCCATTATATTTTTGGAGCCTGGTATGGACTTTATCTGGTGCAGTGGTTTTGTTTTTGCCTGCCCCTACCCTTCTATAATGGTTTGGGATATTTGGTGAGATACACAGATAATGGTTCCATTAATGAACCATTGCCTGAAACAATTGGTCTGCCTGGTGGATTCTTTAAGCCCTTATGCATTTTTGGCAACTGGTATTGTTATTGTGGCAAAGGTTCCTGAACAGTTAGATAAAAAGCCACATCCTGGGTAATAATACCTTCTTGTATAGCAGACTGAATAAAACTATCTCAGCTTTAAACTTACAAGTAGGATCTATTAACATTTTGCATAAAACTGTTGATTAAATAACTGTTTTTGGGCCTCTGCCAAATACATGGACCAGTCTAGAACAACCACTGCCCCACCCTTATCAGCTTAAGTTATTACCAAATTTCTATTATTTTTAAGATTGTATAAAGCCTCCTGTTGTAATTTAGACAAGTTATCAGTTTCAGATTTCAAATTAAAATGCAAGTCCTTCAGTACACACTGTTGAAATGTAGCAACATATTTATTAATAGGAGGCATAAATTTAGATTCAAGAAACCTAAAATCCTTCTGAATTTCACAATCATTTATTTGACCCATAAAATGTAATTTAAAATTCAATATTCTGCAGAAGGAAACCACATCATTAACAAAGACTTCCTCAGACACAAAATATCCAGGAATAAAATTCAAGCCTTTATTCAATAACTGCTATTCCAAATCTGTCAGTTTGTAGAAGAGATATTATGTACATTGCAAACAGTTTCTGCTTGGGTATTAACAGGTGTAATAGTGTTTCTGTTGTGGAAACCTCATTTATGTTTTCGGCCAAACCTTCTTCTGGCCTTAATGTGTTAATCAAATTGTGTTTTTTCACTGCTGTTGACCGTTAGCTGTAGTCAGTATCAGTATCTCCTGCAGAGGAGGAATCTTCCCTTGGGGTCTCACTTACATTTACCGCCTTTTTAAAGATAGATGTTTTCCTTTTCCTTTTGTTAGGCATCAATGCCTGGTCATCATTGTAGAATATGACAGCTTTCAGTGTAGCAAAAGGCTTGCCCTGACTATAATCCCTAAGGTCCCTATTGAATTAGCAAATTTTCCATTCCTTTAGCTGATTTTCAAATTCTATTAAACCCTTAGTCAATTTGCCAAAACAATTATGAAAAGATGATTGTTTTTCATAAACTTTGACCTCATCGCATATTTTTGTAACCTCTGTTATAGACTTGACAATACTACATTTATAAAAAAACATTAGTACATTCACAAATTGCATAGAAGCTGTGTGTTGGGCTTCAGCCCATTCCATAAACAGAATATCATCAGCTTGTTTAACTAGGAGTTGTACTTCTATCCGTAACCCTGTAGTGTTTGGCCTTTAATTTTATAGGCCTTAAACATTTTAAAATGCCAAACATTAGAGCGTAAACTCTACATAGGTTTTGTTAGTTTAGAAAAGGCATTAATACAAAGAATGTCAGGATTACTATTGTTATCAACCCCTGTTAATGTACCATCATTAGATGTTTGCACAAAACATTTGTTTGTCTGAACAGGTGTTCACACAACAACAACAACACATCTGTTTACTTTGGTCGGGAGAAATATGCTTTGTGTAACTTGGTTTCCTCTGTGTCTCAAGTGACTCCCCAGTACTTCAAATGTTAATATGACTCTGCTCATGCCACCTCCAGGGCTACTGCTGAAAGAGCTATTATTATGAGGAGGTCTGCCTGTCTGCAGTCTCCAAATCCCCCAGAAGATGCCCAAAATGAAGTGTTGAATTCCATCTTGGATAAAGACCTATTGTTTGGATTTTTCTGCTGCAGAGCTCATTAAAAGATATTGTGACAGGGGAATGCTGATTCAAGGGATCTCTCAGATTTCAGCCTTCCTTCTCCAAGTTTGCTGAGGGATTTAGTACTCCATCATCAACTTTCTTTAAAAAGTAAAATAAACAGTTCCAGCAAACATTTAGAAAGCAGTGACATGGAGGTTCCAATAAGAAAGCAGGAACCTCCCCAGACCAATGGATACTATAATAAGTCTGAATGACTATATAAATAATTTCCAGCTACCCTGGCAGCCCTTTAATCCTTCCAAGAAAGCTAACCCTCCTTTTCTCTGTAGCAACAGATAAATTCAGACTAATGGGCTCTGAGAGTAACCTTTCAAGGTTCCAGAAGGCAGTGGGAGTCTCTCGCTCCTTTGTGGGAGATTTCTCCTCACCCTCCAGACCAGACTTTTCTGTCCTGTCCTTCAGCATATGCTGGCTTGAGGGGGGGGGGGGTGATAGAAGCTGTCCCTCCTCCTCAGCCTAGGGAAAGATTTTTATTACCTGGTATTCCTGGTGCTAAAGAAAGATACTTGGAGGCTACTTCTGGATCCTTTCTTTCTGAATCTATTTTCAATAATACCAGAGTTGAAAATGCTGTCAATTCATAATTTGTTACCCCTTCGTTCCCATTTGAGTTTTCTCTTTAAATGATACATATCATTTCTTTCTGGATTACATTATTAGTTCTCTTCATTAATTACCCTTTGGTCTCTCTGCTACTTCAAGCATAACTCTCAACTCACAGAATTTCACAGAATGTCTAGATTTTTGCCTCATATTTTTGGTCTGTTTTTCATAAAATGGTTTTCTGGCAAATTAGTGGCAAATTTTTAAAGATTGAGGTTAGAAAATAATGACAGATAGTTGAGTTTTAGACTTCATACCCTTCAGAAAATTCATGCTAATGCAAAATCTGTTGTTCTATCAACTTTTTAATATTGTAAGAACAATATTTAAAAATTTACCCTATTTTTGAGCGTTTGTCCCATTTTTCTTTATGGCTTTGTCTAGATTTCTTGCTTTAAGAGGTTGAGAGGTATGACTCCAAGGGTAGTCACAAAGGGCGTGGCTCCTGTGATAGCCTATTGCAAATTGCAAGTTATTCACATTTTCGTTTTTAGACATTGTGCTTATTTTTGAAGAGTCGTTTTTTAAAGTGTCAGGAATCTCTCATTTGGGTAAGGGATTTCCTACACATGCTAAGATTGCAAGAGAAGTTACATAAGTCTTGTCTGACTAGTTCTCTCCACAAGGCTTCTTGCTGTGTCTTCTGGACACATCAGGTCAAAGAGCTTTTCTTCCACAGGAAAAAGTATATAGGTTCATAGGTTCATACTAGGTTATCTGCCCTAAGGCATTTATAAGCCTAGCCAGAGTGTGTATGGCTTTCGCCACCCATATTAAATTAATTTTGCTATGCCCTTTTTCAAGGTTAGTATACTGTGCCTCTGTCTAACAGTGACACAGAAGTGATACCCGGGGTAAACCTACGATCTCCCATCCACTCATCAAGATTCCTCTTGAAGAGAGTCAATGAGGGACTCTGCCTAACCTGGACTGGGATTTTATTTCAGAGTGAAGGGAGCCTCTGGGTTATGAATCTGTCCCTCCAGCATGTCCTATTTATTTCAGTGCTGAGGTTCAAGTCCCTCGAGCACGTAGCTCGATGGGATTTGGATTTTCTGAGGTGTGGCATGTCCATTAATTCCGGGTTGGACATGGCTTTATACGTCAGGCACAGATCGCCTCTGAGCAGGCGGTATGCCACTGAGTAGAGCTGGAGTTTCTTTAACTGGGCAGCATACGGCATCTGTTTGAGCCCCTTGATCCTCTTGGTGAGGTACTTTTGGGGTCTTTCCAGTTGCTGCAGATGTCTGGTAAGGTACATCCCAAAAGGGGCATTGTACTCAATTATGGGCCTGATGAGGGATGAGTAAAGAGGCACGATGACCTCCCCTGATCTAGATGTGAATCCCTTCATGATTAGGTGGGCTATATAAAATGTTTTTCTAACCACTTTGGCCACGTGGTTGTCAAATGAAAGATTGCTATCAACTTGGGTCCCCAGGTCCCTAATTACTTCTTCTGTACTTAATGGATTACCACCTATGTGGTAATTTGTGGGCACTTTGTTTTTACCAAAGGGGATGACTATACACTTTTTGGCGTTTAGCTTGAGGCCATGGCTCTAGCACCAGTTGTCTGTTTCGATGAGGCCCTTTTGGAGGATGCTTGTGTCAGCTGGAGAGTCTATTATGGCGCCCAGTTTGCAGTCATCTGCAAACTTGGTCAGCCCCAGTCCTTCCATGTTGGCCTGTACCTCCAAGAAATATATACAGAACAAGAGAGGTCCCAGGACTGAGCCTTGTGGGACGCCACTTGTAACTGGTTTGGAGTCTGACATGGCTCCAGCTATTCTAACCATGTGGGTTCTGTCCTTGAGCCAGTTTGCAATCCATCTAGTGACATAGGGGTTTATATTTAAGCTGGTGAGCTTATCTATAATGCCCGAGTGGGGTATTGTATCAAAGGCTTTTGTGAGGTCCAGGTAGGCTGTGTGGACCACCTTCCCCTTGTCAATGGCCTTGGTGACTGTTTCAAAGAAATCGACCAGGTTCAAGAGGCAGGATCTGCCCTTAACAAAGCCAAGCTGGGTAGAATCCAGTGTCTGCAGGTCCCCAATATCTTTATTTATAAGGTCCATGATGATCCTTTCCATAACTTTGCAGACCAAGCTAGTGAGACTTATGGGGCGATAGTTTCCAGGATCCGTTGAGGCACCACCTTTGTGGAGAGGGACCACTGTTGCTGTACGCCACTCTTTGGGTACATATCCTGTAGTAAGGCTGAGATTGAACAGTAGTTTTAGGTCTGGGTTTAGCTCTTCTTGGAGTTCATGTAGGACGCAGCCCGGCACACCGTCTGGTCCCATTGATGCTGTGTTTCTTGCTTTAGAGAAGGCAGCTCTTACCTGAGCATCTGAGATGTCAGGGGGGCAGCACTCTGCTGGGATAGATATTAGCCCTTTTGGTGGGGAGGGGGGGAGAAGTTTGCTCTGAACCTGTCAGCGAGGATGTTGGCAGTGTCTGTGGGTTCGGTGTATTTTTTGTCATTTTGGACTAATTCTGAGCATATCTGGGAATTCCCACCCAGGTTCCTAACATAACTAAAGAAAGCCTTGTGATTATCCTTAGTGTCCTGTGCAATTTTTCTCTCGAAGCTGGCCTTAGACGATTTTATGAGTGCCCGTAGTTTTTTGCTAATACTGATCAGAGATGCCTTCCCTTTTTGGGATTTTGCTCTATCATGTAGTAGCTTCCTCCTTCTATTGTATAGTTTGTTTATGGCTGGGGTCCACCAGACAGGACATCTGCCTTTGGAGGATTGGGTCTTGGTTTTATTTGGGATTGCATGATCTATGCATTTCTGAAGGTATTCATAGAATGCGTTTATAAAGGATTTTGCAGTCTGGGCAGTATTATCCACAGGCCCGGGGGCTTTGAAGGATTCCACCTTGGTTTTGAGGAGTGTGAAATTTGCTTTAGAGAAGTTTTTCACTGTGGTTTTCTAGGCATGGGGTGGGGTCGGGATGTGAATATCCAGTGAGATTAGTTTATGGTCTGATCTTACCAGTGAGGGATACACTTCTGGTCTGGAGCATAGAGTCCCCATGTTGGTGATGATCAGGTCCAGTATGTTTTCCCCACTTGTGGGAGTGGTAACAAGTTGTTCCATAGCATTTGAGTTTATAAATTCTAGGAACCTTTGGGCTAGGGTGTTGGAGCTAGAGTAATGCTCCCAGTCTATGGTTGGGTAGTTGAAGTCACCCAATATAATGGTGTTTGGAGAGACCTTCATATTTTCCAGTGTTCTCAGGAAGGCTGAGTGGGATTCCTGGGTTTGGGAGGGTGGTCTGTAGCAGGCTATAAACTGGAAGGCAGTTTTACCCACTGTTAGTTGCACATGGATAGTCTCTGATGCTTCGTGCTGTGCCACCGACCTGGAGGTGTGGGTATCTTTAACGAATATTGATACTCCCCCTCCTTTTGTGGTTCGGTCCAAGTTTTGGGGCCGCAAAGCATGGTATGAGGTATAACCTGGTAGTGCTGGGGTGCTCTCAAGAGCCTTGAACCAGGTTTCTGTTACTGCACAGATATCGATGTTCTCCATGCTAAGGAGAGTTTCGAGTGCATTCATCTTGAGGTTTAGACTTCTGGCATTGAGTAGCATTACTCTTAGTTTCTTATCCCTTGTGATACCTATGGAGGTGGGTTTGTCTTTTGAGCCTTGCCTAAAAAAGGCACTATGGGGGTAGCAAGAGCCTTTGCCAATATCCGAAAGCACAGGGGTGACAGGTGCAAGCCGTCCCTAGTGAAGCATTGTGGATTGTCGAGCATGTCATCCCAGGCTGACAGGCATTGGATCCCCTTTGAATGACACAAATACTTAAGCCAATTGTTGAAATTGATTATCTTGTCTTCATACTGTGGCATCATTCTTGGTGAGGGTAAGATGCTACTCAAGGTCAGGGTCATACCGGCCTGGGCTACATGCTCAGAGAGCTCCTCTATGTCTCTTTTCATGTAGTCCAGGGAGGTACGTCTCAGGTCATTCACACCAGCATGGACAATGACTGAGTTATATTTGTACTTGCCTTGGAGTGACCTGAGTGCTTGTGTTATGTGGCGGATCCCAGCGCCCGACAGGCAGCTCACCATGACCTTCTCCTTGTTCAGCCTGGCGAGTGGGACGTCAGTGTGCCTGATGATAGAGTCACCTATTACAAGTGTATCAGGTGTGTTGTTTAGCCTTAAGGACTGTGACTGTTCGGCACACTGGCTTTGTGAGCTATGTGTTGCATGTGTTTTGTTTTGGGGTAGCGGTTGCTTGGGTGTCTGCTTTGGAGGTCTCTGCTGCTTAGGCAGATTTTTATTTAGAGCCTCCAAGTATGTTTTTGTGTGTTTATGTGTTTGGTTTGCTGTCGTGGTAGGTCTATGTGAGACTGGAATTGTAGTGAGTGTGGTTTCCTTCTCCTCCTGACTGGTTACGCCAGTACTGAGTTGAGAGAGCTTAGCCTCCAGTTTGGCTATATGGTTGCATCTCTCACATGTGTTGGAATTTGTTGGGAGGAGGAGAGGGTTGTCTGTGTACATGAGGCAGTTGTAACATTGCCTCAAGATTCCCAGATTCACCAGCTGGACTGGAGAGGAGATTGACAACTGACCTTTGGACATGCTAGAATAGTATTGGGAATTTCTTTATAATTGAAAAAAATGGCCAATGAGGAGCAAGGTACTCCAGGGGGAGTTTGTGAGGGTGTAGTGCTTTTAATTTTTTAGTGCTGACTTATATAATTGCTTTAGTGAGCAAGTGCCAGGTAACTTAAATGCAAAAATAATAAACAGTAGCTTTCTTTCAAGTGAAACAAGGAAATAAGTACAGTAAGCAATGCAGATATCACTAGGGATCCACAGAAGCGCTGAAAAGCCGAGTTTTAGGTGGAATTAGCTTTTCAGGGAAATAAGCATACAAACAAAACTAGATTCAGCACGCCTGGATCTAGTCTATGCTACAGCAAACAAGGTGTACCAATTACAGTAAGAAATAGTTCAAATATGCAGGCACTATAAACCTTTAACCAGAAATTCCCAGCTCAGAAGGGCAGAGTCCAGCCTCTTCTCCCACAAGAGTGCAGACCATGAACCTTCTTAATGTAAAATAACTGGCCTGAAGCCCAAGTGCTTAAACCAGAACTAATACACTTTTAGAATAACAGACACTGAGCCCTCAATCAGCAGTTCCCAACTTAGAAGGATGTAAGCTACCTGTCCTGCCACCACAGTGCAGCCCACAAACCTTCCTTATGTAAAACAACTGGTCTAAAGCCCAAGTGCTTAAACTAAAAGGCTTAGAATAAGTTACACCAAGCAGTAATAAATACAATTGAGTACTTTTAAGATGATGCTAAAGCAAAATAAAGTAGGAAAAAACACAAATACAGTAAAAGCAGATACATTTTTTTTTTTTTTTTTTTTTTTTTTTTTTTATCTTTATCTAAGCCTGTTCCTGAGATTTTCCACTTGGAGTATCATCTCAACAAGGGAATTTCTCAGGATTCTAGGTCTTTTGGCATCTATGATTCTCATGATACTTCTTGCAAGAGCCTACATGACAAAAATTCACTGGTACCTCACATCTCCATGGTCCTATCATCAACATCCTCTGAAATTTCATATTCCAATTTTGGGATTTGTGAAAAGAGAGGTTACGTAGTAGACATACCATTTTTTTCAGAATCCAAGTCTCCCATTCTTGCTTCTTGCCCCAGCACAGTCAGTGACTACAGATGCTTCAGAGTTTGCTGGGGGAGCTTTGTCTATGTGAATACAAATACAGTGTCTTTAAAACAGTAGGACAGATGAGCCATGCAAACATAAAAGGGATGTTAACTCTTTAAACATGCTCTCAATTCTCTCAACCATCTGTGGTCTCTGAAAGCACTTCAAGTGTTTACAGACAACACCACAGAGGTGTAGTACATAAACCAGCAAGGGGGAAAACAAGATCTTACCCTATGTGCAAATTAGCCATTGTAGCTTGGGATGTAGCTTTTCAACACACTCTCACTATATGGATATCTTGTACACTGTCAGAGCAAAACTGTGTGGCAGGTAAGCTAAACAGGACCAGAATAGATCGCCATGAATGGAAACTGAATCAGACAATCTTCTAAGAACTGATTCAGCTGTAGGGACCATTTAAAATAAGCCTATTTGCCTCTGTTCACAACAGTAAGTTTGCAAAATTCTGCTTTGGACTCCATGCAAGAGGCCTGAAAGAGGGATGCATTTTTTTACATGGACAGGAATGTTTCTGTATGCTTTTCCACACTTTTCTGCTGATATCCAGGGTACTTCTAAAGACTGAGAAAGACTCTCCTAACATTACTGTAGTGACTCCCTTCTGGCCCAGGCAAAAGTGATTCTCCAATCTTTTGGAAATGGCTAGTGACAATTATCACAAGCTTCCTCATAGAATGGACCATTCACACAGGAAATGAGGTCTTTGATGCGTCCTGAACCCAATGAACTACAACTGACTTCCTGGATGATTACATTTTAATACCTTTTAGCCCTTAAGCTTTAGAAGCAGTCTGTCTGCCTGTCTGTATGTTTTATCCTTAGCTGGCTACAACCCACATAGCTAAGGCTACTGCAGTGATCAACTGAACATCTGCTGTTATGATAAGTTTACTTACACAGCTGTACTTATAAATGGTATGGTTGTACGGAGGCAGAGGAGTGTGCATGTATGATGGTACAATTCTCTCTTGGCAATGTACCTGTGGTGGTGGTGGTACATAATGTTTAAGCTAGGAATGCATTATTATTCAACCAAACTACATATCAGTGCGAATGCCCAGAAGTCCCTTCATCATTGAGTGACATGTACTAAACATGCAGTACCTTACCACATTGCCAGTGCTTCTGTGAGAACATTACCAGTGCTTCTGAGGGGACATTACTTGTGCTTCTGTGAGAACATTACCAGTGCTTCTGAGGGGACATTACTTGTGCTTCTGTGAGAACATTACCAGTGCTTCTGAGGGGACATTACTTGGGCTTCTGTGAGGACATTACCAGTGCTTCTGAGAGGCATTACCAGTGCTTCTGAAAGGACATTACCAGTGCATCTGTGAGGACATTACCAGTGCTTTTTGGAGGACATTACCAGTGCTTTTGTGAGGACATTACCATTGCTTCTGAGAGGACATTATCAGTGACTCTGTGAGGACATTACCAGTGCTTTTGTGAGGACATTACCAGTGCTTCTGTGAGGAAATTACCAGTTCTTCTGAGAGGACATTACAAGTGTTTCTGAGAGGACATTACCAGTGCCTCTGTGAAGACATTACCAGTGCCTCTGTGAGGCCATTACCAGTCCTTCTGTGAGGACATTACCAGTGGCTCTGTCAGGACATTACCAGTGCTTTTGTGAAGATGTTTCCAGTGCTTCTATGAGGAAATTACCAGTGCTTCTGAGAGGACATTACCAGTGGTTCTGAGAGGACATTACCAGTGCCTCTGTGAGGACATTATCAATGCTTCTGTGAGGACATTACCAGTGCTTCTGAAAGGACATTACCAGTGCCTCTGTGAGGAAATTACTAGTGCTTCTGTGAGGACATTACCAGTGCTTCTGAGAGAACATTACCAGTGCCTCTGTGAGGACATTACCAGTGCCTCTGTGAGGACATTACCAGTGCTTCTGTGAGGACATTACCAGTCCTTCTGAGAGGAAATTACCAGTGCTTCTGAAAAGACATTACCAGTGCTTCTTAGAGGACGTTACCAGTGCCTCTGTGAGGACGTTACCAATGCTTCTGTGAGGACATTACCAGTGCCTCTGTGAGGACATTACCAGTGCTTCTGTGAGGACATTACCAGTCCTTCTGAGAGGAAATTACCAGTGCTTCTGAAAAGACATTACCAGTGCTTCTTAGAGGACATTACCAGTGCCTCTGTGAGGACGTTACCAATGCTTCTGTGAGGACATTACCAGTGCCTCTGTGAGGACATTACCAGTGCTTCTTTGTGGACAATACCCATGCTTCTGTGAGGACATTACCAGTGCCTCTGTGAGGAAATTACAAGTGCCTCTGTGAGGACAATACGAGTGCTTCTGAGAGTACATTACCAGTGCTTCTGTGAGGATGTTACCAGTGTTTCTGTGAGGAAATTACCAATGCTTCTGAAAGGACAATACCAGCACTTCTATGAGGACATTACCATTGCTTCTGCACGGACATTACCAGTGCTTCTGTGAGCATATTACCAGTGCCTCTGTGAGGACATTACCAGTGCTTTTGAGAGGACATTACCAGTGCCTCTGTGAGGACATTACCAGTGCCTCTGTGAAGACAATACCAGTGAGTCTGAGAGGACATGAGGACATTATCAGTGCTTCTATGAGGACATTATCAGTGCTTCTGTAAGGACATTACCAGTGCTTCTGTACAGACATTACCAGTGCCTCTGTGAGGAAATTACCAGTTCTTCTGATAGGACATCACCAGTGCTTCTTTGAGGACATTACCAGTGCTTCTTTGAGGACATTACCAGTGCCTCTGTGAGGACATTACCAGTGCCTCTGTGAGGACAATACCAGTGCGTCTGAGGGGACATGAGGACATTATCAGTGCTTCTGTGAGGACATTATCAGTGCTTCTGTAAGGACATTACCAGTGCTTCTGTACAGACATTACCAGTGCCTCTGTGAGGAAATTACCAGTTCTTCTGAGAGGACATCACCAGTGCTTTTTGGAGGACATTACCAGTGCTTCTTTGAGGACATTACCAGTGCCTCTGTGAGGACATTACCAGTGCCTCTGTGGGGACAATACCAGTGCTTCTGAGAGGACATTATCAGAGCTTCTGTGAGGACATTACCAATGCTTTTGAGAGGACATTACCAATGCCTCCGTGATGACATTACCAGTGCTTCTGTGAGGACATTACCAGTGTTTCTGAGAGGACATAACCAATGCCACTGTGATGACATTACCAGTGTCTCTGTGAGGACATTACCAGTGCTTTTGTGAGGAAATTACCAGTGCTTATGAGAAGACATTACCAGTGCTTCTGTGAGGATATTACCAGTGCCTCTGTGAGGACATTACCAGTGCCTCTGTGAGGACAATACCAGTGCTTCTGAGAGGACATTACCAGTGTCTCTGTGAGGACATTACCAGTGCTTCTGAGAGATCATTACTATTGCTTTTGTACGGACATTACCAGTGCTTCTGTGAGAACATTAACAGTGCTTCTGAGAGGACATTACCAGTGATTCTGTGAACATATTACCAGTGCCTCTGTGAGGACATTGCCAGTGCTTCTGAGAGGACATCACCAGTGCTTCTGAGAGGACATCACCAGTGCTTTTTGGAGGACATTACCAGTGCTTCTTTGAGGACATTACCAGTGCCTCTGTGAGGACATTACTAGTGCCTCTGTGAGGACATTACCAGTGCTTCTGAGAGGAAATTACCAGTGCTTCTGAGAGGACATCACCAGTGCATCTGAGATAACCTCTCCATTGCTTTTTGGAGGACATTACCAGTGCTTCTTTGAGGACATTACCAGTGCCTCTGTGAGGACAATACCAGTGCTTCTGAGAGGACATTATCAGAGCTTCTGTGAGGACATTATCAGTGCTTCTGTGAGGACATTACCAGTGCCTCTGTGAGGACATTACCAGTGCTTCTGTGAGAACATTACCAGTGTTTCTAAAGATGTGCTTCTGGAGCATTTCTCCCCGGGCCTCTGCTGAAAACAGGATCTGTGGAACCTAGTCGGAATTTCCCTGTCAACAAATGTTAAATAAAAATAAATAAATAAATAAAATAAATAAAAGTTTCTGAGAGGACATTATCAATGCCTCTGTGATGACATTACCAGTGTCTTTGTGTGGACATTACCCATGCTTTTGTGAGGACATTACCGTTGCTTCAGAGACGAAATTACCAGTGCTTCTGTGAGGACATTACCAGTGCCTCTGTGAGGACATTACCAGTGCTTCCTTCTGTGAGGACGTTACCAGTGTTTCTGAGAGGACATTACCAGTTCTTTTGTGAGGACAATACCAGTGTTTCTGAGAGGACAGTACCAGTGCTTCTGTGAAGACAGTACCAGTGCTTCTGTGAGGACATTACCAGTGCTTCGGAAAGGACATTACCAGTGCTTCTGTTAGGGCATTACTAGCGCTTCTGTGAGGACATTACCAGTGCTTCTGTGAGGACATTACCAGTGCTTTTAAGAGGACATTACCAGTGCTTTTAAGAGGACATTACCAGTGCTTCTGTGAGGACATTACCAGTGCTTCTGTGAGGACATTACCAGTGCTTCTGTTAGGACATTACCAGTGCTTCTGTGAGGACATTACCAGTGATTCTGTGCTGACATTACCAGTGCTTCTGTGCGGACATTAGCAGCGCTTCTTTGAGGACATTACCGGTCCTCCTGTGAGGACATTACCAGTGCTTCTGTGAGGACATCACTGGTGACACTATGATACAGTACTTTGGGGTGACCCAGGTTGTTGAACGGCCAGTGTACTACACTGCACAGCCTGTAGCTTATAGATCTGTGTCACAACCAGAGAGCCTGTAGCTTATAGAGCTGTATCACAACCAGTGTCCACATGTCCCCCAGCATGAAATGCAAACTGTCACTCACATGCAGCAGCTGTTTCATCACCACATAAGTATTTAGGAACTAAAGTGTATTTTAGATAAAGTGAACACCTAAACTTTGATAGGTGTGGGTGACTTTAGTTATAACTTCTATAAACGTTTACTAGACTGGCACTTGGTACATCTGTCACAAATCTTTAAGAAAAAGAACTCATAAGGTGTTTGAGGATAGTGCCAGCTGTTGAAAGTGCGGTTTAATTATGTTTAGAAATGGAGAAAGATAAAAGAGTTTTAGAAGCTTGCACACTGGTCCCAACTGTGATTAAAATTTACTGGCAATTAAAATTATAATAAAATGAAAGCCAGGCTCAGTAGTATAGAAGGATATTGCCCTGGCTGTGATGTAACTGACTGAAGCTTGGTTTGTGGCTTTTTGGTTGCTGGAAAAGTTGGGTTGGAATTAGAAGTAAGCAGCTTAAATCACTTTGCTGGTCCTGGGGGAGAAGGAAGATGTCAGTCTGCCATCAATGGATCCTGCTGTAGAATGGAGAATGGCACACACTGTACTGAACAGGGACATGCATCTGGTTCCCTAAGGAGACACACTGCTTGGAAGGGAATGCACAGGAGTGAAAACATCCTCCAGAAGAAAGGGGTCATTGTGACGCCTGGTAATCAGTGTGTGTACATCTCAGTTACCAGAAGGGGAAAGTAGTCCATTACCAGAAAACCCTGGCCACTCTCCCTCACTGGCTGTCTGGGTAATGGTCTCCCACATCAACTTTCACCCCTAAGGAAAAAGAATGAATGGATCTAAACTGGTTCTGTGAGGGCTAATGAAGGCAGGTAGTGGGATAAAAGGGAAAGGTAATGCATTTTGGAAAGAATAATGCACTGCAGAATGTGGAAGAGCAAGAAATGGCAGAAGTAAGATGGAAAACAGGTATAAAAAACCTTAATGGTAATAAGTGAGGCAGTAATTTGAAGAAACAAGTTGAAGAAAGCTGCCCTTCTGTGCTTGCAGATAAGTAAGTTCTATGGCAGCTAAGCATGATTTTTAATAGATATAAGTATCTATTAAACATAAATATGCAGACAGTCATAAACCAGACCAGTTGTGAATGGATATCTGGATAAAGAAATTGAATAAATAAGGGGATAAGACAGAGATTTCTACTACATGCTTGATCATTTACAGTACGCAGGGATGAGCTGATGAAGGTGGTAAAGTGAGAAGATAAAGGTCATGGTTTATTAATGGGAAGGGATGCCATTTGTAATAATGCAGACATATACAGAAGACATAACATTAATAGTGAAGGCCAAAAAGTATGGAAATTATGATACAATAATATAAACATAAGTTAGGAAATAAAAGGGAAAGTTATTGGATGTGAATATGCTAAGGAAACAGAAAGAGGAAAAGGTAGTAGAAAGAAGTTTTGCACATTGGGTGTGAACTTTCTAGATAAGAACAAAGTACACAAAGCCTGCATATATATACAAATCAAAAATGGAATAGAGAGGATAGCAGAGGGATAAGAATAACAAGAATATAAATAAGACAATATTTATAATGAAAATATTTTTGACAGGAATAAGATGTTATAAATGAGTATAAACATCCCTGTAGAAAAAAAGAGACAAAAGTGATGGATGGAGTGTTTAAATAGTCATGGAGTTCAACAGTACACCCAAAGGTACAACAGTGGGTTAAACAAGACCAAGTTGTACTTTGTGTTTCATACCACATAATATTTTATTTAAATGAATAGTCTGGAGTGATACTGGAAAAAAATTGACAGGTAGATGGGAAATAAATGGAAAATATTTTATTTTATTTCTGTTTGTTAAATGGGGTGGAACACTGATTCCCATGGACTACATTCATGCTCTGCCCATAAAAATATACAGTACAGTTCAAAAAGGAGCAGTAATGCAACCACTGAAACAGGAACATTAAAACAACAGTGATAGCAAGTAATGCCAGCACCTTTTGTAGAGATGTATAAAAATGTGTTAAAGATAGAAAAATATTTGTTGAAGAATTCTGGATGCAGAAAAGTAATTTTCTTATATATATGTTGTAAATTAGTAGGATGTTTGTAAATTCCTGCATATCATTGCTAGAATCTCCTTCGTGTTCTGACTGGAGTGCTTCTCAAACAATCTGGAAATATAGTGCTGATAAGTATATTTTTGGCACTTTTTAACTTTTCCGAGTTCTGCACTGTCTTAATTTTTGCTTGACTGAATTATCTATATATTTTCTGGCATTGTTTTCTGATCTGTTCTGAAACTGCCCCCCCCCTTTCCTGTGGTCTTCTTAAAGTTGGTAAAACTGGCCTAACAGCTTTTCTGTTATCTGATTGTAAGATGTTGTCCCTACCGAATGGCGCACTGCAACAGTCATCCCTCTCCACAAAGGGGGAGCGACTACAGACCCTGGGAACTATCACCCCATTAGCCTGATGAGTCTGATATGCAAAGCTATGGAATGCATCATCATGGACCTAATAATATAGGGAATCTCCAAACTCCAGATCCCACACAGTTTGGTTTTGTGAAGGGTAGATCATGCCTGCTCACCTTGGTCGACTTCTTTGAGTTAGTCACCCAAGCTGTGGATGAAGGCAAGGTGGTTCATACAGCCTGCCTTAATCTGGCCAAGGTCTTTGATACCATTCCCCAACTCCAGAATCATAGAAAAACTCACTAAGATAGGCATCAACCACTATATCACTAGGTGAGTTGCAAACTGGCTCACAGATAGAGCCCACAGTGTGAAATTAGCTGACTCCAAGTCTGGCAGCCGACCAGTCATGAGTGGAGTCCCACAGGGTTTTGTTCTGGGTCCTCTACTGTTTGGTATCTACTTCTCTGAAGTCCAGGCCAACACGAAGGGACTCTGGCTGACAAAGTTCGCAGATGATTGCAACTTGGGAGCTATTATTAACTCCCCAAGTGATGTTGACATCCTACAGAAAGGCCTCACTGAAATCAACTACTGGTGTCAGAACCACGGCCCTAAGCTCAATGCCAAAATCATCCCCTTTGCGAAAAACATGGTTCCCATGAATTACCACATCGATGGTAGTCCACTGAACACAGAAGGCATTATAAGAGATCTGGGAACACAGGTTGACAGCAACCTCTTATTTGACCACCACATTGCCACTGTGGTCAGAAAGTCCTTCTATGTGGCACATCTCATTACTAAGGGTTTTGCATCCAGGAAGAAAGAGGTCATTGCCTCCCTCTACTCTTCCCTTATTAGGCCAGTCATCGAGTACAATGCCCCATTTGGCATGTACCTCATTAGACACCTGCAACAACTGGAGAGGCCACAAAAGTACCTCACAAAGAGGATCATATGCCTTAAACACTTGTCCTATATGGAAAGACTCAGAAAACTCCAACTATTCTGTCTTATATCATCTACTTAGAGGCAATTTCCGCTTGACTTACAATGCCATGTCTGACCCAGCTCTGTAAGAAATGTTACATCTGAAGAAATCCCAATCCCTCCACACCCCATGCTCCAGAGACCTCAACCTCATTATCACAATCAACAGAACATGCTGAAGGGACAGGTTCATAACCCAGAGACTGCCCATGCTATGGAATAGATTTCCCATACATGTCAAGCAGAGCACTTCAGTGGCCCTATTCAAGAGAAGTCTTGATGAGTAGATGGGAAATAGAAAATTCACCCCAGGGATAACTCCAGTGGCTCTACTCAACAGAGGCAATGGGAACTAAGGTCAGGTGGCATGATGCCAGGGCACTTCTAGGCTTGTAAAGGCCCCAGGGCCATTAGCCTAGTACACACCTATAAACCTATGAACTAGCTAGCAAAAGCATGAGCCATTTAAAGAAGGAGCTATTTAAAAGATGGGTATATTTCTTTCAGCAAATTTTATTCATTTTGTGGAAACAGGCATATGCAAAATTTGTAGATAAAGGAGAAATAACATAAGGAGAAAATGAGACAAAATATGCTAAAACAGGATGCATTAACAGTTAGATACTAAAGAACATGCATTTTTAAGTGTACGATAATTGGCTTTTCTGACAGTAGAAAACAAAAAAAGTTAAGTATTCAAGGTTTTGAAAAATGTGTAAATGAATAATATAATTTATGATTATTATGATCAGAAAAAAATGTCTTTTTATGTAAAATGGAAAATAGATTCTTGTTGAACTTGGATTATATAGAAAGGATAATGTGATATTTTATTATTTGAGTAAAAAGTGGGCAATTATAGCAAAATAAGATAAATTAAGTCGTTTTTGTAGAAAAGGAAAGCAACAGAGTAGGTAAAATGTTCTTAAAGAATGCGTAGCTTTACTGATGAAATGTAATTCTGTTTTCTGAATGTTACTGATACGAAGTGTCATCCACCAGACAAAATAAGAGAGGAGGACGGGAGACTGGTGAAAAGAATAAAGGAGTGAGTAAGAGGCAAAAGATACTACTTGTGAGGATCTGATTCTGCCAGGTGCAGGCTGGTCTTGGACCACGAGGCTAGTACAGAAAAGTAACAGAAAGGCTAGAATTCTGAATGTAGTCCTAACCAATGCAGTGGGTATCATGGATTACTGTGATCATGTGATCATGCCACAAGGTGGTTTGCAGCAGAAGAATTTGTTAATAAAAGAAAAAAAAAAGACAGTGCTGTAAGATTTTACAAGATTAGGTTATGCTATGTGGAAAGGAGGGGTGATGAAGAACATGTTAGGAGAGCGGGAGCAAATTAAACTGATCACAGATGGAGACTTAAGGCTATTGATAATATCCTAAAAAAGACTCAAAAGGAGAAAAAAGCCATTGTCTCTACATAGTAATGAGAGGCTAGCAGTTAGAGTAAAAGATAAGTCCCACAAAGGGCAAAAAAAAGAGAATGGGTGGAGAAGGAGGAGGAGGAACTTTACGAGGAGGCCAGCTAAAAGGCAGTTACATTAAACCTGAAAAAGGTGAAGAAGGAGAGCAAGCAAAGTAGAGAGAAGGGAGAACCAGAGACAGACAGAAGTGGACAGGCTGGGCAAAGGTTTAGGGAGATCACAGAAGATCTGAAAAAGCAGAGGCACTGAATGAATCCTTTATTTCAGTTTTGATGAAGAAAAGTAAGAAGAGGATGCCATGCTGGGATGGAGACAGGGCATAATGGGAAGAACAGTGGGCAGACACTATGAGAGAGAGAGAGAGAGAGAGAGAGAGAGTAGACTCAAGAGAGGGGAGCTGACTACCCTTAGACTGGGAACAAGGAGCAGGTGATCTGTCTCTCAGAATTCTCAGAAATTGTGTCATTATATTGCTAGGTCCCTGACAGAGAGATCTTTATTTATTTATTATTTATTTATTGACATTTGTTAACCAGGTTAGACCAACTGGTTTAGAAACCCATTTTCTGTGGAGACCCGAGGAAAAAAGCTCCAGTTATATTTAATATACATGTTAGCAGAGAATACAAGATGAATTTAGTTACATTCAGTGTACGTTTTACAGAGAAAAAACAATTTACAGTTGGTTACATTCATTTAACATTTTGCAGAACAAAAGATTCCCATTTAGCCTACAGTATAAGAAAGTTGTGTAGTAATGGTAAAACAAGGTCCAGGTAAATCTAGAAATCTGCTAGCCATATCTAAAGATAAAGCCAAAAGAGGGGTAAGATATATATACAATAGGAAGAGTAGAGAAGGGATTAAGAGTAGGATAGTATGCCAGCATAAGGCCTTATATATGTAAAAATCTTTAGAGATGAATAATACCATGTGATTAGAAAGTGTATTTGTTTTATACTTTGAGATATTTGGTAGGCTGTTTTTAGCAGTCTAGGTAGAATGTGGAGCGTTTCTCCCCGGGCCCCCACTGAAAATCGGTTATGTTCCAAGTCGGACTTTCCCAGTTAACAAATGTTAAATAAATAAATAACTAAATGTATGGGAGTTATGAACTTTGAAAGTGGGAGTTAGAAGGGGTTATGGCAGTGGCAAGTTTTTGGAGTTGAGCAGATGCTGTTTAAGTTCCTTTTTAAAGTGAGATGGGTGTATAATGGCACGTAGGTCTAAGGGTAGTTTGTTCCAGGACAGGATACAAGGGTCTTCAGCATATCACAGATGTGTGAAGAAGTGGCAGAGGAATGGAAAACAGCAAATCAGATCCTCTTGTAAAAGGATGAGCAGAACAAATTACGAGAAGTACAGGATTGTTATCCTAACAACAGTGACAGATTATGGAGACAAACATGAGTGGCAGGCTATTAACTATGGGGACAGCAATCTCCAGGAGGGTAACCAGCATGTGTTCTTGACAAGAAACAGCTGCCACTCAAACCTGACCCAGTTTTATAGCTGGACTACACCTGAACTTGACAGAGGAGGACTAGTTGATGTAGTCTGCATGGATATCAGCAAGACCTTTCCCTCTGTCGAAAGCAGGAAGCTGATAATAAAGGTGGAGGAATTGGGAGATTGAACCAAGACCTGGAAACTCTATAATTGCAGTGGGCTGTGATGAGGAAGAGAGTGTCAGCAGTTAGGAAAGTGAAAAGTAGAGCACTGTAGGTATGTCTTATGAGTCTAGTCATCTTGAAGAATATTTGTTTCAGACATATTAGAGGGAATGAGGAACTGGATCAAGCTGTTTGCTGATGATGCAGAGATGGCTGTCAAAGTGTAAAGTGGGGGAAGGAGACTAATGAAGGCTTTGGAACTGCTAAGCAAGTAGGGCGAAAGATGGCAATTGAAATTCAGTGCATACAGATGCTACATACTGGACTTAGACCACAACAGCCCCAATGAGAAGCATTAAATGGGGACAGTGGGACTGATAGCCAAAGAGCAAGAAAAGGATCTGGGGATACTGATCCCACCTGGGTTTAACAACATAGAGTACAGTTAGAAAGCAGTGACAACATATCCTTATGGGGACAGACTTCCGAAACAAAGTGGTAATGCTTCCCCTTTACAGGACATTGGTTAAACCCATTTGTGGGAGGATGGCGTAATGGTTAAGGTGCTTACCTTAGAAACACAAGGTGCATGGTTTGATTCTGACATGGGGTAATTGGCTAGGCTTAAAATGGCCCATAAGGGAAGTTAGCTTAGTACTAACCTATGAACCTATGAACATACACTGAGCTCTGCATGCAGTGTTTGAGGTGATATAATGAAAAGGACATTGGGCTAATGGAATAAATCCAAAGTAAAGCTACTATTAAAATCCATGGGTTTGGAGGAAATGCACTATGTCCAAAGACTAGCAGACCTAGAGTTCTTCTCGTTTAGGGCTTGATGTCAAAGGGTAACACAATGTGGTGCACAAAATTATGTAAGAGAAATATAAAACAATCATAAACATGAGGGACAAAAAGAAAAGGAGGGGTCAAAAGTATCAGACCATAAGAATTAACTCCTGGATCTCCGAAAGCACTTTTTCAAATTAAGATTCTGTGCCTTTGGAGTGGACAGCTAGAGTGAATGTGGAGATGGAATTCACAGAGGCATTCTAGATGATGTAGGATAGGTTGAAAAACGGTAAGAGAAAAGGTGGTGATAGAATGTCAAAGTGCTTAAAAGGGCACATTTTAATGATTTGTTGGCTTCTGCTGCTGCAAAACAAATATATGTAATGTACTGTATAATGGTAAATTAGTTTAATAAAGGTCTGTTTTCCATAGATGCAATGAGCTTTTTACTATCCATTTAGGTCACCATCAGTTTAGACATAAAGACCCAAGTTTTAAGGTCCATTTGATGGATAACAGTTGGCAGTACACAATCCTCCTGATGTAATAATGCTGCAGTGGAGTATCAGGACTGGAGCATGAAGCACCTTGTGTGGACATAGAACTCACAACCTTCTAATCTTCCCAGAATCAGAGGCATATGGGCAGCTTACTGAGCATCTGCCTTGTGAACACTGGTGTGATTTTCTTTTCCATTTGTAGCAGTTGGTCACATTTACTGTACCTCTTCATATTGTGACAGAGGCTATAGAGATAGTCCAAGGTCACAGGATTCATGTGGTCCATTTGCTCCTGGATGGTCAGCATGTTGAACAACAAATTAGATGGTGCTGATGCTGTCTGAATCACCTGCACTTTCATGCCTGGGCTATTGGTCTGAGATGTGCAGTGATTATATTCATCTACATAGTTATACGTGATGCATGGCTGATTTAATGTATCTGTGTTACAGCGCTGTCGCTTGTACATCCCCTTCCTCATTGAGCATGTGTTACATTGCATCTCAATTGGGGCTTTGCATTTATGTATGCATACCAGATGCATTGACACTTACTGGGCTGAGCAGTGCAAGCAATGGATCACACTTACTCACCGTCGTGCACATTTTTGTGAATCATTTGCTCCTTAGCAGGTGCATTTTCTTGGGCACCACTGTTGCACACCATACACCGTCTTACTTAATCTCACCATTACTGAGCATTGGACAACCACAGTATGTTGTATCATTATTATTTAATACTAAAATCCCAGTCCTACTCCATTAATATAACTGAGACTTAAATCCAAATATTTTTTCTTTTCCATACAGCTGGACATGATTTCTTAGTATATAAATGCACATAGTATTTCCTAGGCTGCATAACTACAATAAGAGAAAGTTTAACATATTTTATTTTAACCTGCGGATGTATATGTGTGTGTACACATTTGTCTGCACATTTGTTTTGTAACATTTGAACACAAGTTAGTGTTACTAATAGCTCCCCTCTCTTTGCTTCCAAATATGTCTGCATGTTATTAGAGTGTAAACATACTTAGTTCAGAGAGAATGTGAACTTTATAATGAGCTGGCAGTACCTGACCATATGTTACACATTCTACATACTCCCCACACACAGCAGTTAGCTTTACAGTAGTCTTTGCTGCAGGCATAGCCTTGCAGAGGATGGTGCTGTTACAGGGTACAGATTGGTGCTTCAAAGATCAAACTATCAAGTACTAAAACTTCAAGGCAGATTATATAAAACAATGTTCCGAGAACCACAAAGAAAAAAAGGAAGTAGTGTGTGTGTGTGTGTGTGTGTGTGTGTGTGTGTGTGTGTGTGTGTGTGTGTGTGTGTGTGTGTGTGTATATGTGTTTGTATATGAATTTGCATCCTTACTCCGTATTTATTAGTATACCCCTGGTACCCTCACATAATCAGGGGAAAGAAGAGATCTTGCAACTTCAGAACATGATCCACAACCACAATCTACATTGACATGTTTGGGTTTGCATGCCATTTTTCATTTAGCTACACAACTGCTTGTGTTAAGGATGGAGTAAAAGTGCAACTTTCTTATATTCCTTGCAGGCCTGTGTAAAAGACAGGAGTGCTAAGTGAGTGATGTCTAGTTGTATCGCTCTCCCTAATATGACAGCAGTTCAAATATGACATAACTGAATTCTGAATCATAAGCATACCTGTCCACTGCTTCCTGTGATTTAGGCATAACCCTCAGATTTAGCCTTGCTCTTATACCTCTCAACCTCTTAAGGCAAAAAATCTGGACAAAACCTAAAATAATAGGGGGAGAAAGGCCAGACAAAGGGACAGATTTTAAATATTGCTCTTAAAAACTTAGCTGCAACAGTAACAGGGTGTGTGTTTGTGTGTCTAGTATCTTTAACACCTATAACCAAGTGCCCTTTAGACTACTTCCTATATTGTCTCAACCACATGCAAACTCTCAGCCTCCTTACCTGCTACCACGCATCCACACTTATCTTCTCCCACACTTTCTATTCTCTTATCCACCCACACTCAACTACACTCACCTTCTACACTCTTTAAACTTAAAACTGACTATGTACACATCATAATCTAATGCTACCCTACTCTCTGCTTCTTTTTTTCCAGAACACTTAATCTATACTCCCACCCGCCCAGGAAAGAAAGCAACCCAGTGATCGGGAAATAAAGAAACTAGACAATAAGAACTAAAACAATATAAACGGAGGTCCTAGTCTCCCAGCTAAATTGTGCTCTGTGAAACTAAAACACATGTAAGCTCCTGTTTGTTTGTTTAATTACCTGGTCTTCTAGGAAGGAGAGTTTTATATAACTCCCTACTTGAGCTAATCTAAATATAACTGTGATTTTTAGCTTAAGCCCAACAGCGTACACACTCGCAAGGTTCCCTAGCTTTTACAGTAGGTGGCAGCAATCAGCCACAAATCCTCCCAAATAGCCTCACCTACATAGCTCTCTAAAGGCTTCTGATCCAAACTAATCTTTTTAGTGGCCTTTCCAGGTCTACCTTCTTACCCTGACTGCTTTTAGACTTCATCCTAAGAAACATTCCTAAACTTTAGCCTTTAAAGTTTATTAACTAAATTACCATCAATAGACACTATCTTTCTATCAGTGCACAGCTATTACCTGCAACCACTGATACTTTTTTGGCACTCATCTCTGCTGGTTCTGTCCCCGCTCCATTCGCCCTGCGGGCTCACTCCGCTCCCCTACCCTACCCCAGTTCCCACCCACCTCCACTACAACTGCACTTATACTTATCCATAATCACCTGACTCAGGTTCTGCTCCAATAATCTGCTCCAGTCAATTAACACCTCTCACAAACCACACCCCAACCCCACATCACAACTACACCACTTCTACCATTCCAAATTACATCACAATGCAAATCCTTTTACCCTCACTCTTACTAGCCCTAATTTCCCTATCATACAACACATCCATTCAAACATGCATTCCCCTAGACAATGCCTCCTTCCATACAACACACACAACATACAACACTAGTATTCTAAACACCCCCCACATACATTTTCAAGTCTGTCCAACACTATTTAACACTAGTATTATCCTACACACCCCAAAGTCCATCATGCTTTCAACCATCAATAAAAAAGCAGCTTATATATCCCTCTCTACACTAAGCCAAGCCATCAAACACCTTTTCAAAATCAACATAATACTCCTTATAGCTGATGACATTCACCCAAACCCAGGGCCCTCTTCCTATGATCTCCCCAAAAAAATGTCAAACTGATTTACTAATAATTAACATCAACACTAGAAGTATTTCCAACAAACTCCAAGAACTGCATGCCTTTACTACTCACTACTCTCCTGATATTCTAACTATTACTGAGTCCTGGCTAAAACCACATATCCCTAGTGAAGAAATCCTACCACCAGGCTATAACATCATAAGGCAAGATAGAACTAATAAGAAAGGTGGTGGAGTAGCAATACTGTTTAAAAATGAAATAAATCTAAAGCCATTCCATACCCCTCTACCTACTTTTCCTAATGCTGAAATCATAGCCTCTACCCTATCTTTAAACGAAAATAAAGCAATTAACATCCTATGCTGCTATATCCCCCCCCGGAAATAACTCACCAGTCATAGAATAAATTATTCACTGGCTAAATCTGAATTCCCCTCAAGAAACTATCTTACTAGGAGACCTTAATGCTGACTGGCTAGCTTGTAGCTCTAGTAACCAACCAACCAAATAAACCTCTATGGTTTCAGCCAACTAATTCTGGAACCTACCAGAATTGATAAAAGAAACCAAAAACAAACCATTATAGACTAGACACTAGTCAATAACCCTAAACATCACTATCAGACTGGACGTTTACCAGATACACTCAGCGACCATATGCCCACTTTTCTCCTAACAAAAAATACAACTAGTCAAAAACCCATTACCTATAGACTAATCAAAGATAATCGAAACTGTACCTCAGACAGTCTAAATAGCATATTAAAGCAATGTAATTGGCAGCCTCTAAAAACCCTTCACCTTGATCAGGCAGTAGAATACTTTAATAAAACATTCATTTCGGTTATAAACTCCATTGCACCAGAAAGAAAAATCAAAACAAAAACTAACTATGCTCCCTGGTTAAGTAGGGACACAAGGGCCCTACTAAAAACTAGAGATAAGGCCTGGAAGAAATGGAAACAAGAAAACACCTCTCAAACTAAACAAAACTATAATCAACTTAGGAACCTAGCTAAAAAACATACTAAACTAGACAAACAAAACTACTTCTTAGCTCTACAAAACAAACACCCAAACAACCCCCAAAAGTTCTGGCACAGTATCAACTCCCTTCTGAAACCTGGCACTATCACTACCCCCACTCCTTCCACCTCCAAAGAAAACAACAATGATATAGCTTCCCAGTTTAATTGTTATTTCATAAACTCAATCCAATCTGTCCAACCAAATACAAAACTCCAACAACTCATCACCCACAATTGCTGAAACCCCCTCATCCAGTACCACTAATCTTCCCATCTTTCTCTCTCTCACCTGTCCCTACATCTAAAATTAAACAGCTCCTTCAAATCCTAAAGCCCACTACTCAGGCAGCAGACAGAATACCTGCAAAATTCCTAAAAATCGCAGCGGACCCCCTATCCTTCCCAGTATCAATCCTAATAAATAGATCCATTCAAGAAGCATATGTACCTCAACTATGAAAAATATCCTACATTATACCTCTACATAAAGGTGGAAAATCTTATGACTTTTCCAACTATCGGCCTATAGCTATACTATCCCCCCTATCCAAGCTGTTAGAGAAATGCATACATTACCAAACCATGCAATATCTGAAAACAAACAATCTTCTCTCCCACACCCAATATGGTTTCCGACCTCACCACAATACAACTTCTGCCCTTCTCTCCTTTACCAATCAAATTAACTATCAGAGAAACAACAATAACTATGTATCTGCAATCTTCTTGGACCTGTCAAAGGCATTTGACATGGTCTCACATCCAAACCTATTGGATACCCTCCACTCACTATCATTTACTTTCCCCACTATCTCCTGGTTCAAAAGTTATTTATCAGATAGGAAACAATCTGTGCAATGGCAAAATCAACTATCCCCCCTCTCCCAAACTCTATAGGGGTACCACAAGGCTCAATATTAGGCCCACTTCTGTTCTCTATTTTTACTAACAACTTACATACCACCTCAAAACAAGCCTCACTAATACAGTACACAGGGGATTCAACACTCATCTGCGCAGCCCCATCTATCAACATCTTGCTAGAACAAGCCCAAGAATCATTTTCTTCTATAGAAACTTGGATCACAGACATCCAACTTATCCTAAACCCCAACAAAACAAAACTTCTCTTGTTCACCCCTAACAAAACAAAAACTACTCCCAATGATTTTTCCATCTTATCTAAAAACGGAACTATCATTTCCCCATGCACCCATACAAAGTTCCTAGGGATAGAAATAGACAACAACCTATACTTGATTTGCACATAGCTCAAACCATCCAGAAAATTCATAAAAAAATGGGAACCATTTATAGACACAAAAACTTCCTCACAGACAAAGCAAGACTCACTCTAGCACAAACTCACCTCCTATCAACACTTACATACGCTGTTTCAATTCTGACACATATAAAAAAATCTCTTCTGGCCAAACTAGAGTCATGTTATAATAAAATAGCCAAGTTTACTAACAATGGCTAGAATTCCCTCACCTACTATCTTACTTATGCCTACAACATCGTAAACTACCCAGAGAAAACTCCAGCCCTACAACAGCTACTAACCTCCTACTCTCCTAGTCGCCCCCTCCGCTCATCAAACAAACTGCTCCTAAGTATCACATCTGCAAACAACACTGCTGGCAAAGCCCTTTTCTCCCACATTATAGCTAAAAAATGGAACAACCTTCCTTCTAATATATCCTCAACAACAACAAACTATAACTTTAAAAAACTATTAAAACCACATCTCAGGAAAAACTGGCGCTGTCCATGTATTAGTTGAAAATTACTATATCCACACTCCTCCTCCACAACAATCTTAATATTATTTTTCACTAGTGTTTTCACACTTACATACACTCACTCCCTATCAAGCCACACTGGCCTTTTACCTCTTTCTCAGTACACTTACTACAAAAATGTAAACAATCTATTAATAGCAAATGTAGTCTCTACCTTCTCTTGTAATATTTTATCCACAGATATTGTAAGATACTGCTATTCTCATGTAACCCTATATGAAGTATTGTGCTAGATTCTTTCATATGTATTTTTGCTTATTATTTACTTGTCCTACAGTTTACTATATTGCTTATTTTTTGTTTATTTTTACTTGTTATTCTTCTTGTCAAACATGGAGCTTTTCTCCCTGGGCATCCACTGAAAATGGACCTGGTCCAGTTGGATCTTTCCTGGTTAACAAATGTAAAATAAATAAAAATAAAATAAATAAAAATAAAAAGTGATAGCATGCATTTTTTGAAGGATATGAACTTTGAAACTCAAATGTATGGCATTATGAAGTGACTTCAGTCTTCACTGATTCTCCAGACAGCCACAAATTTTATTAGGAACAGACGAAAAATATGAGGCAGTTGGTGCACAGGTTTAAGGCTGTGAACTGTAGGTCCAGTGGCACAGGGTTCAATCCCTGCAGTCTTCATTTTCCTGTTGCGTGAACTTGAGCATGTCTCTTAACCAGACATTTATCTGTATCACCCCTGAAAAAGGACTGTGTGTCTAGTGGGTTTATCTGAGTAACAAATGGGTATTAAGTATTGGAGAGCGGTGTAATGGTTAACGTATTCACCTCACAGCCAGAAGGTATAGAGTTTATTCTTACCTCTAAAAGAAGACATTGGTTAGTCTTAAAATGGCCCACAAGGGCAGCTATCCTAGTATTTATCTACGAACCCATTTTTGGGATTTGGAGTTTGCTATAAAAGTTAAAGCCTTTACCTCACATATGCATGGTACAGGGTTTGATTCTCACCTTTTAGATTAAATTGGCTAGGTTTAAAATAGCCCACAAGGGCAGCTTGCCTTTTACGTACCTATGCAGATCTGGACAGTGGAGTGGTATGTTTGCTTCTCCAAGATTTATGAGGTTCCTCATATAGTCAGACATGTTTATATCTACATACGTTTTATATATATATATATATATATATATATATATATATAAATAAGTCTATACATATACTCACCACCACTAATTATATACAGTCTAGTATATGAAGACCTTCTGTTATGAAAAATAAGAATGTACTGCTCTTTCTGACCCTCTACTTAGATGTTTAAATGACAGGGCTATATTTTTTTAATATTTAGAGGTTCTGAGGTATTATTACTTCTTAATTGATAAATAACTTCTGTGTTAGCTTCTCTGTTTAATAAGGCATACTCTTTATTTTGCTTTAACTATTTTAATTTGCATTTTCTTTGTGGTTAAAATGGAATTTGCGAGGAATCCAAATGGGGTACAGACTTTTTTTCTTTCTGTAGTCTAAGCTCCTGTGGCTGTATAGCTGTAGCTGTCACTTAGCTCAGGTGATGATTAGTTACGTTTCTATTGGATCTGAGTAGTGTGAAACAAGAATGTTTCAGTACAGCTCACACGAGCCATTTATCATGTACTGTTTCAAGAGATGAATCATGGGATCAGAACTGTGAAATGCTGCTGTGGTTAGGATGATAAGCAGCTAATGTGTCGTAGAACATTATAACTGAAGTACTTGTACCAGCAGGAAATGATAACATCACTGCTGTCTGTAACCACATTTACTTAGCTGTAGGATTCCGCTGTGGGAACCTAACATATGCAGAAATATAAATTACACACTTTAGCAAGAAAAAAGCCATTTTTTTCAAGTGAGATAAAACATAGTAAATCCATTTCAGGAAATAAAAGCATAACAAAGAGCGCCTTAGGTAGGTTTTGCAGTGGAAATTTTCAGATATCTGCCTTCCGCTATTAATCAAAATCAAGGTGAAAATATGAAAAGAACAGAATGTTTAATTCCAGCATGAAAAAAATCATTTTTTTTAGTTACATTCCTACCTTTACTGTAACAGAAAATGCAACTGCATTCTCCCCACCTAGTCCTATAAATCTCTCTCCACCTCTAAACCCCTCTCCAGCTGTGATTACTAGCCTCTCTAGCTATGATCTATAGGCTACCACACATATGTACATATTGTAAATATCAAATTTGTACCATGTACCTAAGAATCTACACCTACTCTCTAACATGAAATTTAACTGTAAATTGTTCATTAATAATATTGTGTCTGTATCTAAAGGTAACATGTACCTAAGAAATTACACCTGCTCTCTAGCATGAAACATAATTGTAAATTGTTCTTCTTTTCTATATTGTATCTGTATCTAAACTTTGTAACATGGAGCTTTTCTCCCCATGCCTCCACCGAAAACGGGCTCCCTGAGACCAGTGGACATCCCCGGTCATCAAACTGGAAACAAATAAATATTTTTTTTTCTCTTAAATTCATGTCTTCTTAAACACTGGATCTGCAACCAGGAGTGGGATCACTATTGACATTTTGTAATATAGTCACAGAGAAATAAATGGCAACTAATATAAAAGGTCTGTCCTTCAACTGACTGTTAAAACTGTATAAATTAGAAACAAGATGAGCGAAAAGTCTAATACTTTTTAATACACCTACCAATAAGATTCAAAGACACAACAAAGCTTTCAGACTGCAAGAACCCCTAATTTAAAGAAGTCAGCGTGTTATGATGTGAAAGCTCCATAAGAAGCCTTATTTATTAAAATAATAAAAAGAAATATATTCCAATTAGCCCTGTTAGACTGCAGTGTTCAGACTTGAGGAAAAGCCATAGAAAGCATAGGTCTGTGGTACTCTCATTTCAAAATATCTTAAATGGTCTGATAGTGATTGAACTAGTTCACCTAAGGAAATACGTATTAGGTTTAACTGGTTAAGATCCTTGTCCATGCACTGGACATTATAAGTTATGAAATGAAAAAAAAATATTTCCTGGTAACGCCTTTGAGCAGCCTGATTGATTTTTAACTGTCCATTTTTTTTAATAAATCATGTCACATACATAAAGAGGGGAAAACAGAAACTCCACCTCCAGATAAAATAAATTAATGAATGAATGAATGAATAAAGAAATTATACCAGACGTTGCATCCTAAAACAGAATAACATACTCTTATTTTGACAAAGCATAAAAAGTGAGGACTTCATTATGCTGAAACAGTAAAAACAGTGCAGTTATTACAATAACATTATAATATATATATATATATATATATATATATATATATATATATATAGCTACAGAACTCTTGCCCAATAAAAAGTGAAAATAGAATTATGACTAGTCTGTTTCAAACATGTTAACTGAATGGACTAATGGGACTATGTTACACACCATGTACTATGTGATTCATGCAATTCATTCTGTAATCTGTACTGCTTATACCATCAAAACTATTAGAAAATGACTTACAATTAGCAGTCATTGTAGCTTCCTGTTCCCCCTAGTTGCAAGCCAAATGGCCATACTAGATATTTGACTGCTTATTGATTTTAAACCAAACCATGCTCCACAGTGTTATACTTGAACTGGTAATTACAATGCCCCACCCCCACCCAATATACAAGTAAATGCCTGAGATAATAATAACTGCAAAAGTAACAAATAGCCTCCCCACCTCCCACCATAAGTTCATAGGTTCATAGGTAGGTACTAGGCTATCGGCCCAAGGGCCTACGTAAGCCTAGCCAGCAAGGTTCCATAACTTACGCCATCCAAGAAAGTTATTTTCCTGTGCCACTGTCCAGCAGAGACACAGAAGTGATCCCCGGGGTGTATTTCCTATTTCTCATCCACTCATCAAGATTTTTCTTGAAGAGTGCTAATGAAGAACTTTGCTTGACATAGATGGGTAGCTTGTTCCAGAGTATAGGAAGTCTCTGGGACAGGGATCTATCCCTCCAGTGTGTCCTGTTTATTGTGGTGACAAGGTTTAGGTCCCCAAAGCGTGTAGCTCAGAGGGATTGGGATTTCTTTAGGTGTAGCATGTCCAACAGCTCTGGGTTTGACATAGCTTTATATGTTAGGCAGAGATCACCTCGGAGTAGGCAATATGCTACGGAGTAAAGCTGGAGTTTTTTGAGGCGGTCAGTGTAGGGCATTTGTTTGAGGCCAGTAATCCTCTTTGATAGGTACTTTAGTGGCCTTTCCAGCTGCTGCAGATGTCTTGAAGGGGCGTTGTACTCTATAATGGGTCTAATGAGTGACGAGTAGAGGGGAACAATGACCTCTTTTTTCCTGGATGAGAAACCTTTTATGATGAGGTGTGCCACGTAGAAGGACTTCCTGACTACTGTGGCAATGTGGCTATCAAAGGAGAGACTACTGTCCACCTGGGTCCTAAGGTCTCTTATCACGCATTCAGTGTTAAGTAGATTTCTGCCTATGTGGTAGCTCATGGGTACAGAGTTTTTACCAAAGGGGATGACACTGCACTTTTTGGCATTGAGCTTGAGGCCATGGCACTGACACCAGGCATCTGTCTCAGTGAGGCCCTTCTGTAGGATGTCCACATCATTTGGGGACTTGACATGGCCTAACATGTTCACATGGTATTATTAAATGCTCAAATGCTAAACCAAAACTGTTCACCATAGCTTTCTATAAAGTCAAAAAAGGAAAGTATTCCCTACCTTTCTGCTTAATCTATAATACTTCAAGAAAGTTTTGTTTTCTGAACTTTCAGACAGAAATATCTTTATTAATCTTTTGTGTTCTACAGAACTAGCCTTTTCTTCCAAAGTAAGCAGACATTTAAACCAGTAGAATGATTCGCCCACCACCACTGTGGCCACCGGGATTGCTCTTTTAAGACCCTTTGTCTCCATTTTTTACATTTGAGTGAGACTTCAGATTTCTTTCTTCCAGAAAATCAGTGTTGTTCAACAGCAGGTGGAAACCTCATCATACATTTACCTCATTTAAGAACTTATGGGAGTATATCTATCTGGCTGCAATTAAATATATCAGTCAAATGTTCAACTGTTTTGCAGACTGTTCAATTTATTTAATGTATAGAACATCAAAAGCTGTGCAAATAGCAATTTTGTCAACTGCAATCTGTAGTAGCATTGTCTATTGATGGAGGTATTAGCAGTTTATTAATATGTGATGAATTGTCACCTTCGGCATATTTAATATAAATTTCCATTGTGTAAAAAACATGTTGTTTTGATAATCTAGATTGTCACAGTTGAGCTTTTTCAGTTTAATTAAATTTTAAAATGATATCAAACATGTCTAGTTTCTTTAGTTCTGTTTTTTTTATATAGGTTCATATGATAACGTCGTATATACTAAACAAGTACAGTTGAAAAACACACAAAACATTTCCAGAAAACTGTTACAATTAATCACAATGAGAAGTCGGGAAGAATATATCAGATAAACACTATAAACATTAAGCATTTCTAAAATTCCTTGTCAAAATAAGATATTCCCATGCATATAGAAAGGTTTTCTATAAATCATTTAATAGTTGATTGGATTCTTCCATAAGGATGTCTACCCTAATTAACCCGTATTCATAGATGAGACACTTCAAAGTATGACCCATGGATAGGGCTTTCTAATACCCCAAAAATACTTCTAAGGATGATTGTGCTTGCCTGTCTTTAGGTAGACCTGAGGAAAGGCTAGATCAATAAAAACAATTCCAAATAATCAAAATCCAGCATTCTCCATAAAGGTAAGTGAGTAACCCCTAGCCTATTACATAGCAGACTGGGCCAAGAGCAGAAGCAATGCATTTCTCAGCAAGTCCATCTCAAGTGAGCGTAATTTGCACCAGGAGCATGGCACGTCCACAGCAGTTATTTTTAATCACACCTAACTTGTGCATTTTCATCAGGGTAAAATGCCATTGATGTATTGACATGTAAAAAAAATGAAAGCTACTGTGGAAAGAAATAGTTTTTCAGTGAATGCATCAAGATCACGCCCCCTAACGTACCAGGCCAATGTATATTCAGTGGATGTGATTAACAAGGAATGAGAAATCAGTGTATGATAATTATAGTACAGTATTCTTTTAATACTTTGGGGAAAAAAAACAGGTGGTCTCACTCATTTCTATATCAACATCAGCCAGGTTCCATTTGTTTCCTTTCTGTTCCATGTAAATATTGAATGACATTCTAAGTTTTGGGTATCTACTTAGAGATGCACTATAAAGTATTCTGGGCATGTCCAAGTATTGCAGTATGATGTCTGTACTTAAAATTAGCAGATCACCACAAAATAATATAACTT